>NC_063191.1:16924741-17047670 GCF_017589495.1 Alosa alosa
TGCAATATCTACATTGGCAATTATCAGCAACCATTCATCCAATGTTCCAAAGGCACATTCTGTTTACTAATCTGATATTATTATAAAAGGCTGAGAAAACTGAGAAAACATTGGAGAACCCTTTTGCAATTATGTAAGCAAATAATGTAATCTGAAAACTGGTACCCTGATTTAAAAAACAATGCAACTGATCTCAGCTGGTATTCTGGAGTGGAATGGACATTTCTGTGACCCCAAACTTTTGACCGGTAGTGTACACAGTTTAACATTATGAAATTAAATAGCAACTTTAAATAGCAACATTATTATTTAAATAATGAAAGTTTTCATTATTCAAAACTTTAAATACTGAGAAAGTAACATTTTAATTATCTGAATATTTTCCCAAATTGACAACATTTTTTGTGTGCTAATTATAAGTGAATCGCAGAGACTCGGATGAAAAGAAGGAACTCGGCTCTGGATGCTGAGCGTGTTTGTGAAGCGAAGAGGTGACTACTGCTGCCCTATGCATTCTAATGGAGTAGACGGGCCACTAGCGTAGAGGTTCATTTGCATGCTGTGTCCTTATATACATTAATTTTTCAGTGGAAATCATTCTTTTTTGATAAAAAGTACAATACGTAGAAGTCGACCCACGAAAAATAAAAAGAGAAAGGGCCCTATCAAAGGTGGCAAAATAGAAAAAAGAAAATAAATTATGCAGCCGGCGTTCTGTTTAACCCCTCATCGGAGACAGAGAGAGGGGAGGAATTAGTATTCTTCCATTGTCAATGTACTGATCTGTAAACTCCATTCTTTAAATATTCATCAACTCGGACCATAGTCTTCCCCTTGCTCTGATTTATTATTCAAATGATATGAATGTTACATATGGTGGCGTTTCCCTCTTGAAAAGGAGCCATTTCCATTAAAGTGAAGAGCACGATTAAGGAAGCATTACATTGTAGCATGAATAAATATTATTCTATTTCTGCCCATCAAAAACACCTTCTTGAGTTACCTGTCTAGATAGTTGGGTGACTAGCAAAGTGAGTTTTGAAAAGAGGAAAGATTGAGGAGATTAACTGCTCTGTTATTTCCTTTATTTGCTATTGACTGCCACCTGGTGGCCATAATTCTCTAAGGGTAATAGTGGTTTGGCTTGTCCCTGACTGAACTGGGCAGGCCCATATGGCAAGCTTTCAATGAGACCCAGCTCATCAAAATACAGCAATCTCACATAGTCATGCACGGTCAATTGCACACAGCTCAAGCAACTAGTCGGTGTTAGTGTGCATGTCTTTGTGTGTGTGAATAGGCATTGTTGTTTCTGTTTTTGTTGTAATTGAGGCTGCACACAGAGAGTATTGTATGTGTTGGGGGTGCATGATGTGTGTGTGTGTGTGTGTGTGTGTTTGTGTATGTTGTTCTTGTTGAGGGTGCACACACAGGAATGTGGCAGTAAACACCAGCTAGATCCCCTCCTGGGAATGGATAATGAGCACTGGGTATGACGAGCTGGAGTTAGAGGGTTAGGGTCAATCACATAATTTGGAATTCATTCATTTCAACATTTGTTCTAGAAATATCTTTCCATATTTTAAGTTTTAGTACCGTACTGTCACTGTGCTGATTATATTGTTTAAATATTTTGTTTTCAGCTGAAAAGCATTACAGTTCAATAACTACAAATAATGCAGTTATGTCAGATTTAGAATGTGCTGTTCTAGACAATTTCATTTAATGTAACTCCACCTCTAGGCCAGGTCTACAACAATTATCGATTCATTTCCTTATTGATCAATTAGCTGTTTCATTGATAACATATCAGAAAATGGTTAAAAAAAATAGCCCAAGATTTTTGTCCTCAAATGTCTTTTGTTTACACACCAAATATATTTATTTTAGTGTCATAGAAGAGTAAGAAAAGCAGAAAATATTAAAGTTTAAGAAGGACCAATCAGGTTGTGGTATTTTTCTATTTTTTTCAATTACCCAAAATAGCCATTCATTTAATAGTTGACAACTAATTGATTAATTGCTGCAGTTCCAATAGACATACTGTACACTACCGTTCAAAAGTTTTAAAGTCACTTACTGTAGAAATGTCCCTGTTTTCATCATTAATGTTGTAAATGATCGTTGTAGAAAGAAATGGCTGATCTTTAATACAATATCTACAGTACATAAGTACTGTATATATATGTCCATTATCAGCAACCATTCATCCAATGTTCCAAATGCACTGTTTACTAATCTGATATCATTTTCAAAGGCTAACTGAGAAAACATTGGAGAATTCTTTAGCAATTATGTAAGCACATAATGTAATCTGAAAACTGCTGCCCTGATTAAAGAAAAAAACAAATGCAAAAAAACAACAACTGATCTCAGCTGGTATTCTGTCTATAATGAAGTGGAATGGAAATGTCTAAGTGACCCTAAACTTTTAAACGACAGTGTACATGTTACTAAATGCAACTGTTCCATACTGATTTGCTGTTATCAGATTTGCTTAGATTTGACTGCTTACATTTTTTTAATTTAACTGTTGATATATTAGCAAAAGTACTGTATTTTTATTTGAAACATGGATAATGGCAAATTGATAAAAAAAATCTGGAGAAGTGAGATCACCATTTCATCCTCAATCACTATGTTTAGGTATGTAATCAATAAAGATCAATAAAGTATCTATCTATCTATCTGTAATGTTTTCAGCTCTTTTCCTGAATGATTGACAGCTAATGGTTGTATGGTGCCAGTATGTTAAACAGATAGCAGATGTGCTCAGGCAGCATAACACTGACAACCATGCCCTCTAGTGGCTACCCAATACCTTATTTCTACCTTCAACAACCTTCAACACAAGAGTATTTCATTAATATTCTAGAACAGTTGCTATAACACAATATAAGCTTCAGAGTACATATAAATTCCTCACAAAGGGTGATATATGTTCAGTATATGTGGTTGGCCATGTGTCACTGTGCTATAATGCAAATTATATCTCATATACTTTATGTACAGTATGAGAACTCCTGCACAATATTGGCTAAAAGGGGCAAGTATAAAACTATTTTACACACATGAAGAGTCAACATTAATATAACTGACTGTTCTAGATGTTTAACTGGCCGACTAAAATGTGCATGAAAGAGAGACAAAGAGAGGAGATAGAGAGAGAGAGAGAAAAAATATAGTGTCTGAGAGTGTGTCTGGCTGTGTGTTAGTGTGTGTGTGGGTGTGTTTGTGTGTGTGTTAATGTCCTCTAATGCCAGCTGTGCATGCACTGAGAAAAATAAGGGGGCCATTTTTGGATGTAATGGCGTGTTTGTACTGTTTGGGGCCTCGGAGGCGTCTCTCAGACAGCCTGAGTAAAATCCCGGCCCAGGCTAATGACCCCTTAACTTTATGCTCCATCAGATCTGAATATTAATTTTGCTCGCACAATGTCCTTAAAACAACCTAGTAAATTGCCCAAGCAGGACTGTAATTGTTTATGAAGCTGTAAATTGCTTTTGCAGTGGGCGAAACTAATAGCCGTCGCCCATGCCACTGAACTATCCTGTAGAGGGGAGGCTATTTTCCTTAATGCTGGCATTTTTCTTTTGTTGTTAAATGGAAATACAGTCACAAGTGTAATTCCTGTAAGAAGGCTGTTTTCTGTGGGGGTTGCACAGCTCGTCAGGCATCGCCCATGCATCACAGCACTTCCTGCTCCGCTTTTTAATGGTGCGGGTGCTACAGAGCAACAGTGAGACCCCATGGCCTCAATCTAATGTAGCCCAAACCATATGAGTCGTATTTTGCTAAATGTCTCACAGGATAATGTATTAGCGAATTAGCAGCTTTCAGGTTTATTTGAACAAATTTTGTATTACCAAGCTTTATTCACAATATACTATTCAATCTGTTTTTTTATGCCAAGCATCTTGTTGACCACCTGTCTTGAATATGCATAAACTGCTTTCTTCACTTGCCTGTTGTATTATGCATTCAGTTTTAATCAGAACAAGTGTCGGAGTGCCCACTTTACAAACTTAGGAACAGACTCTGAATGGAAGTAAGGACACCTGGGCTTTTCAGACTTTACAAACAACTGCAAAGGCTAGACACCCAAACAGACTTTAGTCAATGCAGTCGAGCCTAATGATTAAAACCATTGAGACGGTTTCATAACCCAGCAAAGAAAAAAATCTCTTACCTTGACCCATGCCATGTATCTGTAAAGTTTTTAGAGGCACGAGAATGCTGGAGTTGCAAATGTCACTCCAACTATCTTATCAAGCAGATACAGAATGTAGAACCAGACATTTCATTGTAAAGCAGACTGAGATCACAGAGCCTAGTGATTGCTTGTGGCCTATAGCTGGGGAGCCTGAGGTGATCCTTAAGAGCCTGGCTCATTAGGACAGTAGGGCATTCGATCGGTTTCCCATCAATGACAATACAATGGCAGAGTCATTCAAGGACACAGAAGTTCACTGACTGCTGATTTTTTTTTCTGTATCATAAATAGCCATGTGAATCTCATTAATATAAACGCTTATTAACCATAAATGGTTAGACTAGCCATGAGCTGCACATAAGGGAGAGTGGGGTAATGTTTTTACCAAAATCAAATATAAAACTGTGACATAAGCTAACTAACGTATATAAGTTCAAGATATGTGCCATGAGCTCAACGTGCCCCATGTTAGAGATCCAGCTGACAGGGAAGGTCAAGCTATCTGAGAAAAACTATTTGATTTTGGTTTACCAAGTCTCTAGGAAATCGACGTGGAAGTCTTAGGGCCCTATCTTATGCCAGGAGCAACGCAAGTGCCTTTGATCAACAAATCTTTATTCCATCCAATGCTCACATTTTCCAAATAACAAATAAACTTGCACCCATATGAGCACCCGTAGATGTGTCAGTGAAAACTCGAGGTGTGGTCAGGCGCAATGTTTGTACATTGGTATCTTGAGGGAGCTGAAAGTGATTGTGTGACTGACCAAGAAAAAACTATAGTCAGAGGATAATGGCACATCATTTCACTGTTACTTTAGTGGCACATTAAAGGACAATTCTGGCGCAAAATGAACCTAGGGGTTAATAACACATGTGTACAGAGTTCGACCGTTCTCTGGGATTTGTTTTCATGCTAGTCGAATGTGACCAGTTTTATTGCAAACACTGCTAATTAGCATTTAACGCTAGCCTTCAGGGCACACGTACAGGTAAAAAGAAATCGCTATTCCTATACCACTAACAAGGCTCAAAATAGCACCACACTTACACGGTAGCATAATGAGTGTCTCTACATGTAAACCAAAGCATTGAGAACTTTGTAAGTGTTCAGGCAGTTTATTAAAACTTCATTACCGTTCACATCTTGTTGACATATACAGGCAGGCGCCATCTTGGGAAAAACAGAACTCTCTGGGATGTGGAGGGTATCTCACAGACGTCCTCTGCAGCACAGCGATACGTTGAAGCAGTGGCTCGTCGTATTACACATAGATGTTGAAACACCGGTAACAATGCTGCGAGAGAAGGACTACCGCGTCTGCAGTAACCATTTCGACAAGGACGACTTTATCATAACCAGAAGAGCCACCAATCCTCCCAGAAAAATTCACCTAAAGAAAAATGCTGTACCGAGAGCCGAGAGAGCTGTTGCTGATAATCTGAATGAGGTAATGTGTGAATTTGTTTGGTCATAGATCTACTAGACCGTAATTGTATAAGATAGCAACACTAAGCCTTTTTGCAGTAAAGCTGTATGTATACCTTCATTAAAACTGTACATTTAGTTGACTGCATTTCCATTGCCTCTGTGTAAATAAACGGGGGAACGTGGACAGAGGAATTGGTTCTTGGAAAAGTTTTCCAGCTGTGCTAACCTGGCTTTGTTGTGATATGAGTGCGGCTGAGGTTGGTTTGTAGTTTGTGGGGGATGGGTAACTGGTTTGTGGGTGGGGGATGGTTGGTTGGTCTAAATTGGGACCGCTGGTCAAAATCATATGACGATAAACAGCAGCATTTATACCAAGCATGCCATTACTTTATCCTGAAATAAGTTGTGTACTTTTTCAACATCTGTAGTATCTTGTTATGTGTGGTGTACATTAGTTTAAATTGCTTTATATTGTAAGTGAGTAAGTGCATTCAGATATGTGTGTTGATCAATGTACTTTTCTACATTTTAGGCAAGTGGTTCTGAACCCTCTGCTCAACAAATTATGTCAGACCTAGCTGCACTCCCACAGTCTACCCCAAAGAGGCTCCAACATGCAGATAGTGTAGAAGCAGCTCGGTCAAGGAGGTCCGGTCCACCACTTGCCTTCAGACTTTTGCCATCAACTCCTGAGCATGCTTCAGTCAGGCCACGTACAACACCAATGTCCTCTGGAATGTATGTCGCACGGCATGCAACATGGCAGCTGTCAGAGGTAAGCTTTGCATCAAGTTTATATTCAAGTAGTGTTGACATTCACCCATGGCAACAATGAAGTAACACTGTTTTTTTTTAATTACCAGGATATGGGTGCAGCATCAATACCACATTGGAGCCCTACCCATGCAGGCAGTGGAGCTATGTCACACGTGAGTTGAATGGCTTCCTGTATCTTTTTCAAGTACCCTTGGCCTTGATGATAATGTTGATATTACATTCAGAAGTAAAAGCTTGGTTATTTTCTGAGCTAGCTTTAGCTTTGGGGAGATGGAGATGGAAGATCCTGCTGATGTCAGCTTTCAGCAATTGAGTGACACTACTCCTTCCAGCCAAGGATCAGGTTCAGGCTCTGCTTCTGACCAAGGGACAACCAATGGATGGGCAGGAAGAAAGTGGATTGTGGACGAGTCCAACTTGCTGGAGCTCGTCAAGACCTGCCACAAGTGTGGTAGAGCAATTGAGAAGAAAAGGATGGTGACACGAGCCAGCCAACTTAAAATCTACTGGACATGCCTGTCTGGGAATGGGCATCATGTCCTGACCAAAGAAACATGGGACGAAACAATCTTCTGACCCCTTGGTGGCAACACTGTTTACAGGAGCCACATACACTGACATAAAGGACTGGGCGAATCTTATGAACATTCCGATTCCTGGAAAAACACAGTACTACAACATTCAGTCAATATATTTAATTCCTGTCATAAACAATGCCTACAAAGACCAACAGCAAAAAATCATGGAGCGACTCACTCAGCTGTCTGCCTCAGAAGAGAAGAATGACTTATGAGGCGATGCAAGGTGTGACAGTCCAGGTAAGCAGGACCACTAATTGAACTTTGGTTGGACTATTAAACATACTTATATATACATTTATATTTGTGAAGGTAAATGTATTTATCTTCCAACAGGTTTCAGCAGTAAGTATGCTACCTACTCTTTCAAGATGACACCTCGAAAGAAATTGTCCATTATGAATTGGTCCAGGTAAATATGAATGCTTGTGTTAAATGACATTACCATGGCTATGACAAAGTATTTGGTTGCTTGGGACTATGCACATCTTTTAACAAATAAGATATGTTATTTTGTAGGTCACAGAAGCATCCAGTTCTGTAGCAATGGAGGCAATGGGGTTAGAGAGGCCTGGACCATCTGATCTCCAAGGGAGTGGATGTTGGAGTCATGTCAACTGACAGATCTCCATCCATTAGAAAAATAATGAAGGACAGCTACACCAACATAAGGCATGAATTTGACCCATGGCATGTCAATAAGAGTAAGTGTCACATGATGACATGATGACATGGAAAAATGCCCCCCTCACCCCCTCTCTTCATTTTTGTTGGTGAACCTAGGTGTGAAGAGGAAGCTTGTGAAAGTTTCAAATAAAGCCGAAAATGAAAACTGCAGACATGGATCAAATCAATCACCAATCACCTGTATTGGTCTTGCAGCTCAAGCCATGGTGATGAGGAGGTAACAATGAGATGGGTACTGGTTGACATAACATCATTTTGGAACTATTGTTAATTTTATGTGTCCGAAAACACATTTTGTTTGGCCGAGGACATTATGTCATACTAAAACAATTAGGGTATTAAAAAATAATGTGACTGGTAAAACACAGTCGACTCTATTTTGTTTATCAGGAATGTGTGCAGCGTTGGACATCACTGCAGGACCACGTTTGTGGTGTTCATAGATGGGAGAAGGATGGCGGCTTAGAAAACCAATGTCAAAACCCATCTCTCACAGAGGAGGAGCAAATGCGAAAAATATGGCTGAAAAATGATTCTCCGGCTTTCCGTGCCTTGAAGGGCTAGCCTGGCGGGGCCATCCTATATCATTGAGATGTATAGTCTGGCATCGAACCATTCACCTCGCTTAATCCAAGGGGCGGGCAGAGAATTGTCTTTCAAACTGCCTAGGCATGCAATAGGCCAGCCTTACGACCATATCCGTATCCGGTCGGCAAAGCGGCAAATACATCCTTCTTGAAAGTAATGACTTAAGTGCATTGTGTTGCTCAACTTTCAAAGAAAAGCACAAGTCCAACTCCTCCAAAGTTGGACGCCAACGCCGATTCAAACAACCGCTCTTCGTTCGCCATAGCCACCTTCCTTGTTGTTCACAGTCGCATGGGACTGTCGTTATCCTGTTAAGCCCGCCTTAAGACTCTCTAACAAAATAGAGCTGTGATTGGAGAACATCCACGGTGCTAAGCCAATAGAAATCCCTATGGTTCGATACTAGACGTACAGGCTGAGCAAATTAATTTGCCGCCGCTAGGGTGCGTCTAGATTTCTAGGCTATTGAAGGGCATCATTATGGATAAAACTCTCCTTCGTGATCTAAAGGCAAATGTCGCTTTTAAAACATACAGGTATGCCCTCACGCTAATTAAATTGTTTTTTTTTAGAAGTTATGTTATTCTCAAAAGGATAGGAAGTTCACAGCTATGAAAATTAGTAGTACAGTTCTCCTTTACAATTGCACTAACGACACAGGAATAATAGTTATTGTAGTACACTTAAACTTTGTAACCCATCTATCAATACTCTATATTGCTATTTCTTTTTTAGTAATGTATTTGAATTGGACACTTGCAGGATCACTTGAAGTGTATCACAATGTTACACTGAAGTATGCACCAAAGCAGCTGCACTTCGGCTATACACAATGAGGGCCCGCACTGAACTAGCCATCATGGACCACAATTGGAATCTTGGCAGGCAACAGGAAAAAACGCAAGAAGGTAACAAAATAAACATTTGCCTCTGAATCTGTTACTCTACTGTACTGTACCAAATAGTTTATTGATTAGTAGAGTTGTAAGTTAGATTTTCAGGCTCAACCAGCAGCAGTGTTGGTCAAGTTACTTGGAAAAAGTAATTAGTTACTGATTACTGATCCAAGAAAGTAATCCAGTTACTTTACTGATTACTTATTTTCAAAAGTAATTAGTTACTTTACTAATTACTTTACTTAGTTACTTTTGAAACACTAGCTATACACAACCTGAATATACTTTTTTAAAACTTGGTTTTATTAGTTTCAATCTTAACTTTTTGGTGTGTATACTCCTTCATTCGAATAGATGTACCGTATTTTCCGGACTATAAGTCGCTCCTGAGTATAAGTCGCATCAGTCAAAAAATGCGTCATGAGCAGGAAAAAAACATATATAAGTCGCACCGGACTATAAGTCGCATTTATTTAGAAATGTATTTCACAAAATCCAAAACCAAAAACAAAGACTATGTAACTGGATTATTGAGGCCAAAAAGATTAATGAAGATGAAGGAGTGAAGGCAGCCAAGAGGAGGGCAGAAAGGTAATTGCAAAGCAAAAAATTCACTGAAAGAAAATGCCATGAGGTGCACCAAAATGTTACTAAAATGTGGAGAATACAATGCAATCAAGCATTTTGGGCGATGTGGTGTGGAGTCACAAGCTGGCAGCAGATTAAATGCTCATGAGAGATAAAAAAGATGCAGTTTTAGACGTGACCAAAACGATAGGCCTATAGGCCCGACGGTAATTGTAAAGCAATTTACAAAAGATTCACTGAACAAAAATGCTGATATGATACATGAAAATGTAGCTAAAAATGTGGAGAATACAATGCAATCAAGCATTTTGGGCAATGTGGAGTCACAAGCTGGCAGAAGATTAAATGCTCACGATAGAGAAAAAAACGGTTTTAAAAGGACGTGACCTAGCTGAGGCAAGCCATGGCAATAGGCCAATAGGCCCGACGGTATTTGTAAAGCAATTTACAAAAGATTCACAGAACAAAAATGCTGATGTGGTACATGAAAATGTAGCTAAAAATGTGGAGAATGCAATGCAATCAAGCATTTTGGACGATGTGGAGATACAAGCTGGCAGCAGATTAAATGCTCGAGAGAGAAAAAATCAGGGGTTTAAATTGACGTTACAGACCGAAGCTGCAGCAAGCAGGTGATATTTAGAAATGTATTTCACAAAATCCAAGACTAAGAACAGACAGACTATGTAACTGTACACATTGAGGCCAAAAATATTGAGAATTCTACAGGGAATGTTAATGAAGAAGGAGTGAATAGTGGCAAGAGGCAAGCCGAAGGCTGCTGACAAGGCCTGACGCTAATTGTAAAGCAATTTACAAAAACAAATCACTGAACTCAAATGCTGATGTGGTACATGAAAATTTAGCTAAAAATGTGGAGAATGCAATGCAATCAATAATTTTGTACGATATATTGGCACAGGCTGGCATGCAGCAGAACAATTGCTTGGCTGGCCACCTCCGAGAGAGCGAGAGAAAAAAAGATGCACATTTAAAAGGGTCTAAATTCCAGCGCGGAATTGCGGGTATTGCGAATAAATTATTACTTAGTATTGAGCATAATAATAAAAGTCCCGCAAATCTAGCCATCATAATGCGAGAGATTCCCACACATTTTACCCTGTACCCTGTCTGGCATTAATATAATAATGGAGCGGCCTGAATGCGGGACTGACGAACCAACTCTGACTTCAATTGAACCCCATGCAGAGACACACACACACTGTGGGCATGGGACCACTTTGGGGTGCCTCTCTTTAGTTGCTCTCTCTCTCTCTCTCTCTCTCAGCAGGATTTGTCACCGCTGAAGTCAAATTATAGCCTAGGTGCTTCAACATCAACCGCTATCGACAGGAAAGGAAAACCAACATTTAGCGATCAGGAACCGTCAGGAATTTTGCAAATACAGAAGCATGACCGCCTAGGCTATAACGTAGAGAACATGGATGACTTCTCTATTTGACGTTCGATTGCGGACGTGAACAGACTGGCTACAGACACGGGCGCATTACATTAGGCCTACTTTCACTTTCTGTGCTGTATTCATTACGTGAAAGATAATTAGTAGCAAAACAGCGATCAAATATTACATGGCAGTGCGTTTTGTTTTCAAATGTTTTCATGCATGTCTAGATAACAGGTGAGGGATGTTTAGGAGACTCGTAAATCCTCAAATTTAGCAAAGCACAGCACCTTTATTTGGCCATGGCTTGTATTCGAGTCAGCTATTATATAGTCCTTTATTTCTTGAGTTTTACTGTGAGACATGGGCCTACTTTTCGTTTGGAGCGGCATGGGTAGGCTATCAAAAGCAGATGTTTAATTTGAGATTTAATTTACGTTTGGACTGTTGATTATATTGCTAAATATCGGGACTGATGACCACTGAAATCTGTGGGGTATTTAATGGCTTACTATTAAGTTTCATAGTGTCGGGAATTTCGATTGCCATCCACTTATTGCGAGATAAGGTATCCGCGCTTTCATTCATTCGTTGCTGCTGTGCTGCAAGGGAAACCTTATTCAGAGATAGCCAAAGATGTCTAACATAGCCTAAATGTAGTTGTTTTTTAAATTATGCATGATTTACTTTTTTATAAAATTCATAGGCTGATGCCTGGCAGCAACAATTGTGTTTAAATGTAGGCTTCAGTGTAGGCTTCAGCCTCTAGCTCAGAAGGGTGCAGCATGCGACTAGCTTGAGAGCAATGAGAGCAACGTGTTGGAGACTCATGGTGTACAGTAAATGACTTTTCATTGGCAACAATACCAACAAACAATATAAAATATTAAGAAGAGCTCTTTTATGAGTTAAATTGAAACAAAATTATACTGGCTTTTATTTGTCCAAATTTGAGGCCCGGCTATAAATAGAATCCCTGCCATAATTTGACGATTTAGGTATGCATGTGTGTTTCAGGCGTAGTGCAAGCACTAATCTCTGACTGAAAGTGCACAGGACTTGTGCATTTGAGAGCGCTCAAGGGCTGTAGGCGTAATGTTTCAACGTAGGGTTCATGTCAGTTAATATAAATTAACATTTAAAAACATGTTCAATTATATATTTTTTCATACATAAGTCGCACCTGACTATAAGTCGCAGGACCAGCCAAACTATGAAAAAAAGTGCGACTTATAGTCTGGAAAATACGGTAAATGAAAAACACAGCAATAATAAATAATTAAAACCAAAGTCTCTATTAACATTTACATCTTTTAACAGTTGCAGTGCAGAGGAGTAATGCATTTACCAAAACAGAAAATGCTGTTGCATTTAGGCTGTTCTAATGTCAAAGAAGAGACTTGAACTGTGTGTGTGCAGTGCCACTGCTGGCTATGTTGGTGCCTAAAGCACAAATAAAATTATATTTTAATATATATTATTTAAATGATAATAATGACAGTCATTTTAGTTTAAAATATTTCTTAAGAAATACTACTAATTTGATGCAGTTTAACTCATTTATAAATGGTGCGCTGTCACTTTAAGGATGTCTACACAACTTTCATAATGATCAGCTCCATTCAAATTTAAGCAATTGGCTAGTCCACAAACTCCACATTTAGCACAATATTAGCAATAGTGATGATGATATTAAGTTCGTATAAACAGCTAGCTAGACATTTTCTGTTTGCAATTAAAAGTGATAGCTATCTGAGTGGAATGTGTTTCAATCGGCATAGGCTACTGTGCTTCATGTAAATGCTTAGTTTAAGGGAAACGAATTATTGAAGACTTCAACACTCACCAGCCCCATTACAAAAAGGCAAGGCTCACATTATATTTTTGTCCATTTTCCAAATCACAGTGAATGCAGCCAAAATATTATAATGCCCTGGCTCCTTTTATATCGAGTCTATTTTCACCTGTTGCTGCAGCCGTCGGGATGTCGGGATCTGGGAGTGTCTCAATGAGTTTCACATTCCTGTGCCGGCTTGCTAGGTGCTTGCTCAGATTTGAGGTGGATTTTTTTGCTGTAGACAACATTACACGCAGAGTGTACAGCGTTAATGTTTTTTTCGCAATGTCTGAACAGCAATGAATTAAATGCTCCATGTTCGCGCTCTCTCCCTCACTCCATGTCTTGCACACGTGTGTCTGTTGTTTACATCTATGTCGCGCAGCTCTTGTTCATTCCCAAATTCTTTTACTGTCTATGACAAAATCATGGTTTAGTAACGCAGTAACGCAGGCTGCTTGCAGGAAAGTAAAAGTAATCTAATTACTGTATTTGCAATTGTAATCCCTTACTTTACTCGTTATTTGAAAAAAGTAATTGGATTACAATAACGTGTTACTTCTAACGCGTTACTGCCCATCACTGACCAGCAGTAACATTTATTGTAGTGGAACAGGTGATTATGGTAACCTACATCGTGGGAAATAATTGATTTATCAAACTTTTGTGGTTGTTAGGAGACCCTCGATTCAAGTACACCTACACCAAAGCAAGTCGTCAGTGGGTGGCCAAACCCATCTACGAAAATCATCACAGGCTTTTACAAAAGACCTCATGGAAGATGTTTTGAGGATGAGGCAGGAATGGACTCTTGAGTTTTAAGCTAGCTAATTAGCATAATTAGCATAATTCCCATACTTTTTGGTTTTGCCATCAGATATCATAGGAATTGCAAAATAAGGCATTAATATACTCTTTATGTATCAGATATGTTGTAGGACAGGACAGGAATTACCCCCAATGACCCTCAAGTAGCAAATGAAAATTAGCTAAAATTAAAATATAAATTGAAATAATAGCTAAAATTCAGTATGACGTTTAGAAACAAAATAGATTCCTTTTTAATAAATTGATAGAATAGTAGGTGACTGCTCATTTTTCTGTAGAAAGTACTTTGTCACTAACTATTATGAACAGTTGTCAGTCTTTACAGAGGATTTACACTGTATTTTTTAAATTACACTGTATTAGTTAAAACATCTCACTGGTGCTCTTTCCTATCATTCAAATTCCAGCCATGCAGAAAAATGGAAGAGTGTGCATGTTTAAGGAGTGCTGAAGAGTGCTATGGAGTTTGCATTATTTGCAAAAAAATGTAGACAAGATATCCTTTATAGTGCAACAAAAAGAAACATTCTCCAGTAAGTCATTACTGCATATGATGCTGAAAGGGAAGAGGACCTAGGACAGTGGTCTCCAACACGGTGCCCGCGGGGCGGCTATGAGGTGCCCCCAGCGCACCTTCTAAAACTAGCCAACAGGTCGCCTGCAGATCACGCTCTAAAAACACGCTCCATTGTGAAGTTTTCAATAGATATTTAAGTCTAGACCAGAACCATTTTAAGATGTATGTAGCCATACATCTGTTGTAACATTAAATTGATATTGGTGATACCTTACAAATTGTAGCTGTGTTAAATTTTAGCCTTTGGCTCCAAATCCGTTTCCCATTCAATCTTTAAACAACAACGGAAGCGGAGCGCATACACGCTGCTTGCACGCATAGACGGGGGAAAAACTTGCTTGTCTGGTGTAGCCAATGGAAGCATATCTTTGCAAAAGTTCTGTGGCCATTCCATGTTCGTCAAATACGGTTCTTGCATGATTGTTCAAGGACTGAAAAACAATTGCTTTAGCTCACAGGCCTTTTCTCCTCCGTAGGCTACTGCCGTAATAGCCTGAACATTTTGTGGCATGCATGACTGAGCAGGACCGTGCATTACCTTTTTTGTCAGATCATGGAGAGATTTCAGGTGTGCAATAACTTTAAAAGGAGTTTTCATATGTTAGGGTGGTGTGGGCCATTACTATTGAAATGTTAAAACCGAATTGTCCACTGTAATCAGAACATAAACAACCCCTGAATTCATAATGGTGGGCGGGTATAATGGGTACAAATTGTAACCCAAATTATTAATTGCACAAAAAGATTGTTTTTTTGTGTTAAATCTAGATTCCCGATGCAAACTTTGAAATGAACAAACTGAACAAAAATGTTGGTAGTGTTGCATATTGATATTAAAGTATTGAAGAATCAGATGAAAATACAGTTGCTTAATAGGCCTACACAATATTGATAATTTAAAAGTAAAAATCACATAGGGCTATTATTTAGGAGGACTACCTTCGCAAAAAAGGGGTGAGGGTCTGTTTGTTTCTGTTGAGTAGCCCTCCATATGATTTTGGTCTTCAGGTAGCCCTCATTCCCAAAAAGGTTGGAGACCCCTGACCTAGGACAAATCCTCAGCTATGAACTGATTAATGTCCCAGTACTGTAGCTATTGCAGATAGCTATGGTTGTTTGTGAAGTGGAAATAAGTCTATCCTCACTCAAGTGCTGTCTAGCAATGTGGAATGTCCAGTAGTGATCACTGCAAAAACTGCTCATTCAACACGGACCCATAGATGCTCAAGATCTAGTTATGTCTTTAGGACACCCAATCTGACTGCAGCACATTTAAGAAGTATGCAGGAAAGTTTGTAAGAAACTTTTGTATTGTTATTTGGTATTTGTTATGTGGTAGCAAATTATGTTAACTATCAAAGAAATAGACCTAATGTAGGAAGGCACACAGATATTGCAACAGATAATGGTGTAGGCCTATCTGATTAAGACCTGAGTGGTTGAAACGTACTTATTCAATTACACTGGGAGCAAAGAAGACTATCTTCACTTTTTTCCCTTTGCAACTGTCAAAGAAATCCCATAAACACAGGAAGGCCTAGGGTAGCCTACATCAGATGGCCTAAAGATTAGGCTCTTCTGCATAGCATAAGTGATTTGCATGCAGTAATTTGAACACTGACCTTGATCTAGCCTACTTTGGCTATTTAAAGGTAATTTATTGGCAAAACACCACACAATATAAATAAGCTATAACAAACAATAAAGGACTTAATCACACACAAACTACTATTTTACTGACTACAAAAATAAGAATTATGTAGGAAGTTTAGAAGTTTAAAACCAAGAATTGACCAAAAGTGCACCAAATTCAACACAAATGACTCAATACACTTGGAGGAGGCCTGTGTCCTTTCTTTTCCAGATATTTTAGGATTTGGATATCGTTTCAGTATCGAGTATCAAGATATTTATGGCAGGTATTGTATCGAAGTCATAATTTTGGTATCGTGACAACACTATGCCAGAGCCACTCTGTTTTCTAGATGTCGAAGATCGGAGGCTCTACCACCAACAAGTGATGCTGCTCAATGGCATATTAGAAGAGCACATTATCA
This sequence comes from Alosa alosa, assembly GCF_017589495.1. Lineage (NCBI taxonomy): Eukaryota > Metazoa > Chordata > Actinopteri > Clupeiformes > Clupeidae > Alosa > Alosa alosa. The sequence goes on from NC_063191.1 coordinate 16,941,202, forward strand.
AGACACTAAATCCACTGTTACTAGAAGTAAAATGTTTTTTACTTGTCGGTTGTTGTAGACGGTAGATGCAGTTCTGCATTAGGCTTATTTCCGCTATCTAAGTTCATATATGTAGGATGTATTCTGAGTTGAAGGTTATCTGTGCAACTTGTTATTGGGATGAAATGCATTACACACCACATGAGTGGCTCACTATGTTAGCAATAAAAGTATGGTTGTGTTTTGATTAGAATTGCCGAGTTTATTACATGTCAACTGTAATCATGTTCCCATTAAATACGTTGATAAACTATAACATGGCTTCTTTAATGCTCAAATATGTATTTAGAGAACACTTTTATTTGGTTTTAGTGATTAATTTTGAAATCAACCCAATTTAGGGGAAAATAAGCACAAACAAAGATCGTAATTCTTGATTTCGCTTGCAAACTGACGGTGTTATGCGTTTACTAAACAAATATTATGGAAATTTAACACCACTTTTCCATCAAAAAGCTTGTTGTAAAAGGCATAACTTGTTAGATTTAAGAACTAGGTTCGCTAGCTCTGTGTGTTATGAGCAAAGAATCTTTGGTTATGAGTCCCATAGAACAACACTGCCATCTACTGGATTAGAAAGTGTCAGCAGGCTACTTGTGGATCTGGGGAGGGATCTGGGAGGCCTCTCTGCGCAAAGTTTGTCTCAAAAATACGTGATCCACAAATGCTGATCCACAAATGCGAAAACAAAAAATGTGTGTGCTGGTGATCCACAAATGCAAAATTAGATTTCACAAAGGCAATTTTCAGTTTTACAAATGCCATTTCATTTACAAATACACATCTACAATTGTGAAAACCAATTTACAAGTTACAAATATGATTTTTTTATTTGTGGAAGTCAAAACACGAATGCAAGTCATGAAATATTTGTGGATGTCGCCTGGATTGCGATTTCTGTGTGCCGGTGAATTAAAGTAGCCTTGGCCTATTTACGTGTGGATTTGTGTGACTTTCATGTGAAGAATGTCTCAAAAACACATAACTTTGGAAAGCGAAGAATGCGTGTGCTGGTGATCCACAAATGCAGAATCACATTTCACGAATAAAATGTTCGGTTTTACAAATGGAATTTTATTTACAAATGCACATCTATATTTGTAAAAATCAAATATGATTTTTTTATTTGTAGATATCAAAACACACATGCAAATCAAGAAATATTTGTGGATCCCCCTCTGCGCATATACAAATATTATTGAGACAAATTTAGCTCCATAGTCTTGCCATTATGTTTAAGTAAACTACTTCAAATGTATTTTGAAACAGGAACGAAGTTACAGTATGTAGGAGAATTGTTATCTTTTTGCAAACTAAACGATTAGCCTCTCACCAGCAGGACAAATGCGCAGGTTAGCCAGCTAGGTTAAATTTTATGTTGCTAACTTCCAAGCTAGTAAAGCTAGCGTTAATGTAAAAGGGTTGAGCAACCAGGCATCAAAACAAAGGCTTTCTCTAATTGCATTTTGTAAATCAGCCGATTTGCAAGAAAGAGTACAATAAACATGATTTCCTCCAGTGACTCTATCTACCTAAAAGGTAGGCTATATAATAGACTGTACAGTTAGATATGCACTTACCAGGGTAGGCAGACCCCATTTCCTTGTAGCTAGCCATTGCATGCTGCTGATGATATTCAGCCTCACAGAAAGACCCTCAAAATTCAGATATTCGGTAAAAATGATAAATGTAGCCTAATAAGTCTTCCCCAGTATTGGGAGTAACGCATTCCACGAGCATGAAACGTAGAATATTTTTTAAGCAATATTACTTACATTTAAATGAGTTCGTTACTCGCGTTACTCATCTTGTGTGAAGGACTTCAGCAGACAAGACTGTCGATAGTGCACATTTGCTGCACATTTGATCTAACGCATAGACTGTATATATAGAACTGGACAGTGTGCCGTCTGTTAAGAGTGATGCGAGCGCTAGTCCAGAGCCCCCTGGTGGCTGGTTGCAGTACAATGTGTAACTCCGCCCATCCCCATGTATTTCAATGGCCAAGTAGCCAACTTTCCGTGTCACTTTTCTCACCTAAAACTATTTTTGTATCTATAACTTTTTATTCGAAAAGATAGTTTTCAAGATGCTTCAATACACACATTTTTCTTTTCTCGCTGAAATTATTTTTTTTAATGTTATATTAACAAATTTAAAAGGGCGTGTTTACACCTATGATTGACAGCTGGCTGGCTGCAGACACGACGCTTTGTCCATTAAGTTTTAACGCCTAGGCTGCAGACACTACCTGCGTCATCACTCACTTATTTTAACGACACCTGATTTTATAACATAATCTAACCTAAATCAGTGTTGCTGTTATTATCATTAGGCTATATCTTATCACAATCTGACTAAATACAAAATTGATAGTCATACATTGTGTAGTTGTTTGTAAGAGACATCGTTGTTAGTTGTGACAGATTGTTTGTGAAAAAAGATATGTGCTGTTCTTTCGTAGATCCTAAGTATATTAGCTCATAGCATGCTACATCATGCTAGCATTAGCCAGTTGATAGGTAAAGTAAAAAGAAGTGACGTTAGCCATAGTCACCATCATTTACAGTCCTACTTGTTTCAAATGGTTTAACGTAACCAGTGATTGCCGCCATCATCGTTGCAACTTCATTTGAATACACTTAAGTCACTGGAGAAGGCGATGTTAAGTTTCATTAATGTTAACTCTTGCTTAGTTTTATTAATGGCAATAAACGCCACCTAGCCTGCTAGGGTCGACAACCTCGGTATGCCCATTTATGAATCAGCCCGACAAATAACGTTACTTGTGTTTTAGTGAACACATTATTGGACCATAGCTTAACGTGAGGAGGGATTCAGTTACAAATGCTTAGTATGCTCAGAACAGCGGTATCTGAAAATGCGTTAAGGTATCGTTGTTACCTGCGATTGCACTGCTGGAGAAGCATTTTGCATTGGTATGATTTGATCAGGTCTTGCCAGTGATGTGTAATCCTCCGTAGACGTACATCATTTCAAAATAATACGTCTAAATTGAAAACTGTGACAACTCATTGATAGGCTCTCTCAATATGTCTGTAATCGTATGCCTCTACCACAGGCTTGCTAGTCAGAGAGGGTGCTCCATTACCAGAGAGAGTGCTCCATTATAAATCAAAAATGTAATATTGCAGCCTTCATGTCAGCTGTAAAAATATGAGAACATGGACCTACTACATCAGGATACTCTGTAAACATTTTACACATAATCAGGAAGCTACTTTGCTGTTCAGTGTGTGATGTGTTTAAAGTGGTACTACGTTTAAAGAAACATTTTTATTCTTTGTTTCAAGTGCATAAGAAAATACCACATTATGATGATGGTTATGGTTACCCTTAACAAATACAAAACAATATAATACTTAAAACAGGGATCAATCAATAGCCTAATGAAATAAACAATGAAAATGAGGGGGGAAAGCAATAATAAATAATAATGCCCATTCAATCAATAATATAATAACAATAACATGGTAAGACTACATTAAGGAGAATATCAATAATAAACAAATGTCAAATTAATCAACAGCCTATAATGAAAATAAAACAGTACTACTGCATACAAACCATAATGTATAAGAAGTGCTTAAAAGACCAAAAACTATCACAAGAACTTAAGAGCACTGGGCAACTCATTCCACCAACATGGAACCACTGAGGAAGAGAGTCTTGAATTTGACCTAGCGTTTAAGACTGGTCGACACAACAGACGCTCATCAGAAGACCGCAGTGGGCGGTTGGGGATGTATATCTTGATCATTGAATTAAAATAACAAGGAGCAGATCCAGTCAGTGTCCTATAGGCCAAAGTGAGAGATTTAAATTTAATTCTGGCTACTGTAGGGAGCCAATGGAGAGTAACTAGGAGAGGAGTTACGATGTGTCCTCTTTGGCTGATTGAAGACCAGTCATGTTGCAACATTCTGAATGATATATCCCACAAAAGAAATAAAAAAAAACATTCAATATTGATTTAGTATCAACCAATAATTATTCTGATATTAATATTCTTGTAACGTCTACATCTTTGTGTAGACTACAGTTAAATACTAAGCAATGGCCTCTGACTTAAATATTAATATGGTATTTAAGTATAAATACTTAAATACTTTAATATGGTACAGTCTACATTGATACACAGGACTACACAGTAAACCCATTTAAAAAGCATCATCTCAGTATACCCATTTAAAAAGGCAAGGATAATGATTCAATAACATTTGGGGTTGCTCACAGTATACCCACCACTGCAACTAACTAACTAGACTACACCACTGGTTAAACGGCGCATTGCAATTTACAATTTGTGTGAGTTCAGGGGCATACAGAAAGTTGAAGTTTGGGTGACATCAATAAAGAAAATAGAAACAAAGGGATGTGTACAGCCTCAAGTATGAATGAAGTCACATTAACAGAAGGTTCAGAGCAGCGGCAGACCTTTCTTGGTGCCATAAAGTTATTGAAAGTCATGTGTTTTCAGAACGTAGTGGTGCTGTGCCATGTCCCATGTAGAAGGGGCTTCAGGTTGATCCAGTGACGGTGGGTGATGTCAGGGAGATGGATGTCAGGGGACTTGGAGAAAGGAGGAGGACATGCCACCTCAGACCACCCCATCCAAACCACTTCACGTAGGCATCCCCTTGCTTGCAGACTAATGTAGACCATGGAGACCACCTTGCCGCCACCTCCAGTACATTCAGCCATCTTACCTGCAAAAAGGAAAGTTAGTCAGACAATTTTACAACATTACAAAGCATCTAATCAGGCACTCAACACCACTAGTAATACCAATTAATTAAATATATGTGTGCAATAAACTTCACAGCCTACCTAATGTTAACTACACATTTAAATATGCGGTGGGAATGTTATTAACTTGCGTCAGCTTGAAAAATAACGTTATCAGTATGACTGATCATGGACGTTAGATGACAAACTAAGGTCTTTCTCAAATGTTCACCGATATCCCTGGGAAGTGACTGGTTCTTGGCGTAGTGTTTAATGCAGGCGTTTCATTTATCGATCATTCACTTATGCGGTCTACAACTACCGACCTATTTTTTACAGTCTATGCTACCGACCTACCATCACAGAAGTAGCTCTAACAGAGGTGTCTGTCGTTAACGTTAGAAAAAATGCAACGCTGGCAAACTGGCTAGTAGTTACATTAACATGACGGGTTGATGAGGTCCATGCTTCACATTACGTTAACGTTAACTTGCGTTGCTTTATCACATCATACCGTTGCTTTATCACATCATATACTGTACTGACTGTCTAGTGTTATTAATCCCCATGTACAGTCAATGGTTACTCCATGTTGAGATGGCATACATTAAGATTGAGATATTTGAAAACAGCAACAACTAATAAAACCAAGTATATCATGCATCGACTGTTACGGGAGCTGTGTGCTAATCTTCACTTCAACGACTAACTTAGCCTCCCGTTGACGGTAACGTTAATGTAGCTGCTAACGTTAGCATGTAATTCGCTGTCCGTATTTCTGTTGTTAGCTCATTAGTATTCACCATACTAAATTGTCACAGTCTATAATCAACATAATAAGCTCTCTTAGACGTATTGATACTCAACACTTACCAGACAAGAACAAACCGATTGTTGTTTGTACTGTTTAACTCACAGCCGCAAAATTCATCCAGCCAGCTAGCCTTCGGCGCTGAGTCGACCTGCGTTGTGGAAAGGAGAAGGGGGCGGGTTTCACTTGACAAGGGGCGTGTTTAACTCGCTGAGTGGCAACTGAGTGGGCGTGCCTGACCGCGACTCCTCTTCACTGCGCATGCTTCAACTTCTGCTGCGCAGCCGCACTTCAAATTGGTTGCAAATTTTCCAAGATGGCGTCGCCTCGGCGGCTTCAATTCCATAGAACACTGCTGTATGCAACCACACTGTCCAGTTCTATATATTCAGTCTATGATCTAATGTCGCCTGACCTTAGTGTTTCCCGCGATTGTGTGTCTCGTGTTTCCTTAACCCTTAAAGGTATAGGTTTTGGAACGTTCTAAGTTCCGCAACAATTGAAGGTTCTAAAATTCTATGTTGAATTCAATGAACCCAGATATTCTTTAGAACGTTCATTTCTCAACATTCCTGTCACACCAGTGTGACGGTACTCCTTTAAGGGTTAAGGCTCATTCGACTGCATACAGTGCAGATCTAGATGATTGTGATGCATAGGCCTAGGCCTACTGGTCTTTTGCACAATGCGAACATTGCAATATTAATCTGTTTGCGAACATTGCACAAAAAATAGTGGTAGCCTATAGCCTATGATGCTGGATGTTACAGGAACAGTAGTGTGCAAACGCAGATGTATGGAGCTTAGGAGGTGTCATTGCAAGATATGTTTATATATCGAGAGATTATGCGTTCATTTTAGTGCGTACGATTTAGTAAAATTAGCACACATTTTCTGGATAAAAGCCTACACCAAAAATATCTTGCAATGACCCCTCCAAGGTTTTGATTCTGATTATGAAAAAAAGCTCTCAATTTCACCTGAGAGGTAGCCTAGGCTATCTACCGTCTGGCTATATTTGCAGATCATAATAATTTTGTCAAATGATCATGTTCCTCTCAATATCCTCTGGGAATTGAGCAAAACCCTGTTTTTTAAGCTCTGTAAAAAGGAAACAAAGGGCTCTATCTACTGGTGCAAGATGTGAAACACACACAAATGCACTGAATCATTCACACCACTAGAGGACAGCATACCCCTTTTCTTTTATGTCCTAATGACCTGTAATGCTATAAGTTACCAGCTCATTTGCCAGTATTCCACCGCAGTAAAACATTAATATTTCTGCTTAGTCATTGTAAGATTGACTAACATGCTGCTTTTTAATTTGCCTGCTTGTCCTCAAATGTCTGTTGACACAGCACAAATTACCTGAACCAGATCAAAAGAGTTAGGCCTAAAACAAGTGACTCAACTCATCTATTCGTTTCCTCTTGGGCAGACAGAGCAGAGATGAAAATCAGTCAAAATTATAAGACAACCAACATGCACAGAGCATCAAATACTTTTTGGGCAATTAATTCAGTTCAGTGACAAGCATATTTAATAAGACTGGGGTAATATTCTGTCAAAGATAGCAATTATGAATCGTTCTCGGGGGTTGCAGTCATCTTTTAATAAGCCAAGGCAGGTTTAATTACACTTTTGGTGCAACACCCACAGTGATTAGATATATCTAGCTAAAATTAAAACGCTAACTACAACATTCTGATGAGCTGTTGTCCTCTCTCTCTCTCTCTCTCTCTCTCTCTCTCTCTCCATCTCCCTCAAACTGAGCTTAAGGGGTGAGTAAATGTATCACTGGATGCCTAGCCAACAGGAGACCAGGGATACAGATTAATTCCGCTTCTCCTTTTTTACTTGCACAATGGCATCTGACATCTCAATTACCGGGGGAAAAATCTTTCTCATTCATAGAACATTCTCATTTCATAAGAAATTAATAGAATACCACTTCAGTAAGGCTGACTAATATTAATAGGATATCATCAATTAGAACAGACTTGCTTGTCAGTGACAGACAGATGAACTGATTTAATATTAGTTTGCCAGTGCTAGATGCAGGTCGTCCAGCCAAAAATCCCACTGATTTGAAATGCGAAACATGTAGGTGGATGAGGTAGACAATGTGACAGTCCACTGTGCTTTGATTTTTACTATTTATCTCAGATTTAAGGTAGTGGTAGTAGTTTATGGTTAACCAACTATTTGTTTGTTTGTTTATATATTTACACTGTGTTTTTACAGATGGCAAATGTTTATTTTAATGAACAGTTGAGTCTTGCTTATCGATGCTGACTAATGAGCTGATCTCAGTGATTCCTGGCTGATGGAGACTGAGGTGGACCGGAGCCTTTTGAACTACAGGAAGCCAATTTGCATCTAGGGGGAAAAAAAGCTGGGCCCATCGGCACCGGGGTTTCCATGGTTACCTGAGATCACACAAGCTGGATGTTGCAGAGATGAGGTAAGCACTCCGCTGAGCCTCTGTCTGCAGTTTGACAACAGCAGGTAATGAACAGCCTAGAATCAGGTGTTGTAGTCAAAGCCACAGCCTCCTACTGCATGCCCAGCTGAGATAATATGCATGTCTGTATCAAGAGAAAAAAGAAGCCCACATAGTTGTGCCCTTTATTTGCATTTCAATATGCATATCTTTGTCAGGTCAGACAGCAGGTATGGCACTACTATGGATTTCAGTAATTACATATCTCAGTAAATGTCATTGGCATTAGCTATGTAAAAATTACAAAACAGCTTATACTCCTGATGAATAACTGGAGTAATAAATAAAAATAACATGCCCAACTGTTGGTTAACAACTCCTGGTTAACTGATGGTGCTTAAATTCAGTAGCTGAAAATCAATGTCCCTTATTCTTGCATATACTTTTATTAATGCCTCATAGAAGAATACTTTTTATACTATGTTGTGCTTCCTCTGTAAAGAAATTAGACTTAACTGCTCTTGGCTGCTGATGGTGATGTGTAATGAATGGGATCTCAAAACATCCTGGGGAACACTAATAATTCGAGCTGTTTGGCTATTGTGTGGTGACAATAGAGAGACAAACAAAGATCAGACTGACAGAGAACAATTTTTTTTTGGCACAAAGTCTCTCCCTCCTCCTCCCTCTTTATATCTTTTGGCGACCCAGTTGGGGGTGATAAGATCACATTAGACTGCGCAGGTTGGAATTAAATCATGTCTCTGATGACTCATTCTTTCTTAAGCAGACACCCCTTCCCTCTTCCCCCTCCCACCATGAGCCCTCCCTCCATTCAACACTCTGCACCTAAAAGGACGTGGGATGTCTGTGTTCACTTGTTTGAGATAAAAGTCTTTCTTCTTCTTCTCCTTCAGCAAGTCACCCTGTCTCCCACTAAGGGGGTGACTGATAGTGCGAGGGCTTAAGCGCTATGGGCAGGATGGATGCCCTGCTGTGATGGAACCATAGCCATGAACTGTTTTTGTAGCCTCGTGATTGATTCTGGGACCCAACAGTGTCTCCTCAGACTTGCTGGTTTCAGCGAGCTCAGAATTGCCAATTTGACTACATGCGCTAGAAGATCGTGTCAGCTACAGAGGAAACAACAAATCACCCAGAGGACCATTTCTGTGACTGGAATTTATCATTCCAATGACTCTCAGAGGGACTCAGAACTCTGGCAAATATTTCCACCTGCAAACCACCAAGCAAAAAACAGCAACAATTAAGCCTCATTTCCACACATGGAGTCAACACAGTGCACCAGAATGGTCATTTTTCTCAGCTGTAGATTTTTGCACTTAATGCAGCCAGGTAACGTTACATTGTTCCTGCTGCGTCCCTACTGGTCAATAGAATTACTAATTAATTCCCAGTTCATCATCATCATTACATTCCTGATTAAATACAGTACCTCATTACATCTCGTATTTAAGATGGTAATGTGAGCTTTTTTGTTTCACATGTGTCGTCTTGCAGCGATTCAGTGCAGCAAAAGATGATATCAGCTGTCTTTAGTCTTTAGATAATCTTTAGTCTGCAGTCACCTCAAGTGGTTACATATGTTTTGACTCAAGTGGAACATATTTCTGGGGTGTTGGCATTTCCTTTGAGTCACCGCCTGTGCTGCCAACGCAGCATGGCACAGTCGACAGATAAAGAGACTGGTTCCATCAGGAGGACTTGAGGACAGCGCACTCCCCACCCACCCCACCTCCCACCCCTTTGTGACAAGCGCTCGGTGGCGGCCCCTGTCGTGTCGCGCGGTGACAGTGACAGAAGACAAAGGCGCGGGGTTTACGCCCGGGGGCTGTGCTCTCTATCTGTGGGTGACAGGAGGGCCTATCACCGCTCTTACGGGCTCTGTGCCGCGCAGAGGATTCCCACGAGACCCATGGCCGCACCTCCCTAAAGATAGAAGCACTCGGGACAGAATGGTGAGACACTTATCACCTCTGCAAATGAATGGAAAAATTTGAGGCTAGCGAGGGCTGCCCTCACGTGTTCACCTCCAACAAGCTCAAATCCCAGGACTAGCTCTCTTTTTCCACATCTCATGAGAGTGTGATATCCCTCTGAAAAACACAGCAGAGGCCAGCCCTGCAGTCTCAACACAGCCAGTCTAATATTACAGGAGCTCCTGTACCCGAAAGGAATCGCAGCCAAAAACAACATTTCTGAATTGAGGGTAAAAACCTGCCTGTCTGCGCCTGCCACATGAAAAGACAGTAGCTCACAGTCATATTGTTTTTGCTCCTTTTCTCACTCGGGGCAGATGTTTTTAAATGCGTGCGGAATGTGGGGTAAGCCCTGCACTCTATTTTCACTGTTTGTGGTGGGGGCTGGATTATTTTTTTAGGAAAGGGGCAGATAGGCACAAATGAGGAGAGAAAAAACACTGTTATGTGTTACTTATAAACTCTGGCACGAGTATGCCTAATGGTGTTGGGTGTGATAGGAGCATGTGTGTGTGTGTGTGTGTGTGTGTGTGTGTGTGTGTGTGTGTGTGTGTGTTTGTGTGCGCGTGTGTGGGTGAGCACATGTGGTGTGTATGGGGGCAGGGGGGTAGGGAGAACGGGGAGGGTGGATGTGAAAACATCAGGGGCACTGCAGGAGAACTCAGATGCTGCCGTGGCGTGATGCCTGGATTAGGCACTGTACGCTCGCTGCTGCTTTCAAAATTGCTCCACATTCCCAGAGATTAAGATAAAAATGAATGGGCGCCGGCAGTCTGTCAGGGGAAACGCCGGCTCGAAAAACAATCAAGTGTGGCGGCACCCCGCGGGCACCCTTTACAACAGATGAACATTACCCTCTCTGATCTACTGTACTTCATGTCAGATTTGTGGAAAACAACATCGGGGCATGACAGCCCATAGACCCTCAGAGCATCACTACTACAAATAATTCTGCATGTGTGCCTCAGTTCAATTATTTTATAACGCATGTTAAAGTGTGATGAATATTACTTATTTTCATCATGATCAAATCTGAATGAGCAGTTTATGCTAAATATGGACATATAGCTTTCAACATGTAAAATCTTGAGAATATATAATATATATATATATATATATTATATATATCCTTATTTAAAGATAATCCTGCATATATCTAACAGATCAGTGGTCTGACTGGATATTTATGAATGGCTGTGTTTGCCCACTAAGACCCAGTGCTTCCGATGTTCTTGTGTTGTGCCCTAAGCACTCTGAGGGTCATCATCTCTTAAGGGGAAAGATCAGTGGAACAATCTTTGACAACAGAGATACATCAGTCCAATTTCAAGGGTAACAAACCTCCACAGATGTATAACAGCAGTATATGTCCATGATCCCCCTTTTATATCTCTTCTCTCTCCCTCTCTCACTCTCTCTCTCTCTTTCTCTCTCTGTCTCCCTCTCTCGCTCTATTTCCCTCTCTTGTTTTTTTCTCTCTGTCTATTTGTTTTCATCATTACATGCACTCATTTTCTCTCTTACTCACTGCTGAATAGTATAGTCTAAATGTGTGGATCGTTCTGTTGTTTTCATCACAACGCATTACAGGGATAATCACTCAAATCAATGTAATAAATTGAGTCTTAAAGGGAATCCTGCCCCACAGACATCTCTACTCTCCCCCCGATGCCAGACATCTGTGGCTCAACAGCATCCACACCACCTGCCATTCAACTTTAGCTTTTGTGTGTGCACAAACATTGATGTGCACTGTGATGGCCTGAATGATTTTGTTGACAATACTGAGAACCCTGAAAATTATGGATTTTTTTTGCATGGATATTGAATAAGTATGAATATTGGGGGATGCAAATCTCAGGTTGCATTTTATTTATAGCAGCGTATTTATGGCACATTGAGATCAATTTTTAGTCACCAATGTGCGGATTCTGCTGCTGAATTCCGGAAAGCTTTCTCCACTCCCTCCTGCAATCAATTACTGTCAACATGAAAATCATGAGGCTGAACACTTCCGAGTAGCAGCCATTGTAGCCCGGAAACTTGGCTGGAAATGTTCTTGGAGAGGCGAGTTGAGAGGTCGCAAAAGAGCAGATGTAATATCTGTGCGGTGCATACCCAAAGGCAGTGGGGCCTTTGAAGGAAGCATTCTGCCTCATATGGGATTCTTAAATGGGGTCAACCCTCGCACGCAGATACTACTATAAGCCTCTGATATCCTGTGTGCTGCCAGCCTCTTGACCAGAGCTCCTGGTACCTTGAATTCCATAATACAGATGGTGAGTTTGTCTTTTCAGCCCTATAGTCTAGTCTTTCAAGTGATCTCTTAAATCAGTTAAAAAATAATATACAGTTAAGAACAAAATTATTCATACCCCTGGCAAATATTGATTTTCTCTTGACCAATATGTTTGTTCTGACTGAAAATGACAATGTGGTACTGTAGAAACATGGAATCAAAAAAAGAAGCATGTTCATCTTTTTAAACATTTTTATGAAAAATGGCGTGTCCACAATTATTCATACCCTTTTAAAATAATCACTGGAAACATCTTTATTTGCTATCAAAGCTTTCAAAATGGTTCTTATAATACGTACCAAGCCACTCCATGTCTCCACAATGATTGTAGACCGCACCTTTTTAGCTGCAATCCGGGTTTTGAGGCAGGAACGATTATTTGCCATCACTCTGGCCTTGTACTCACTTTTTTGATGTTGACGTCTGGACTCTGGCTGGGCCCTCTAGAATATGACATTGTTCTCTGTTAACCATTTCTTGACTTGTTTGGCTGCATGTTTTGGATCATTGTATGGTTTAATGGTCCAATGATGCCTCTTGGGGCAGGTCTCTTTGCACACTGCCTGATCTTTTCCTCCAGAATCTCTGTGTAGCCTCTTGCTTTAGGGTTACCGTTTACTTTGAGAAGGTCACCAGGTCTCCCTGGTCTAACCCCCACAATTGAAATGGACATGGTGTCATTGGATTTTAATGCTTCTTTTTTATGCCAATCTCTGGGTCAAAAACAATTCAGCGAAAGCTAAATTCTTTGTCCAGGTGTGCCCTTATAAAGGTTTCTTTAAAGGAGTGATCCATGATCAGCATCCAAGATGACCAAGTGATTCATTTTGATTGATCAAGTGATTCATTTTTTTCATCAAAACACCATCCACAATGTGGAGAATAGCTATAGAAATGTATTAGTTTTGGGTGTTTTTCAGACAATGGGTCCTGGTGAACTTCTCAAAGTAAACGGTAACACTAAAACAAAGGGCAGATTGAGAACTTTGGAGGAGAAGATCTGGCTGTCTGCCGAGAGACCTGCCCCAACAGGGTTGTGCACAATTTGAATTGCAATTCTGCTTCCTGTTTGCTATCTCAATTGAAATGCAAGTGAAATTCAAGAATTGAATTAGAATTGAAGAGCCAGTTTCAATTCAATTCTGGAATTTTGCACAAGCCTGTGCCCCAGTAGGCAGCATTGGACCATTAAACCACACAATGAGCCAAACATACAGCTAAACATTGGTTAACCGAGAACAATACCAACATTTTAGAGTGGCCCAGCTATAGTCCAAACCTCAATCTGTCAAAAAAGTGAACACAAGGCCAGAGGGATGGCAAATAATCGCTCTTGACTTAAAACCCAGATTGCTGTTAAAAAGGTGCAGTCTAGAATCATTGTGGAGACATGGAGAGGCTTGGTAGGTATTATAAGAACCATTTTGAGAGCTGTGAATGCAAATAAAGATGTTTCCATTGATTATTTAAAAAGGGTATGAATAATTTTGGACACGCCATTTTTCATACATTTTTTAAAAAAAAGATGAAAATCCTTCTTTTATTGATTCCATGTATCTACCACATTGTCTTACAACCTTTTGACATGTGGTAGGGTCATTTTCAGTCAGAACAAACATATCGATAAAGAGAAAATCAACATTGAATCAATATTTGCCAGGGGTATGAATAATTTTGTTCTTAACTGTATTTGAGTGATAGAGCAAAGTCATTACATCAATCCTTTAACCAATTCAGTCCAAATAAGGGGATAGGGACAGTGTACTACATACACAACTTTTAAACCCAATTCATGCATACATGCACACACATAAAAAAATCAATGTACATGGTGACATATCCATGCATAAATGTATGTATGCATACATAAGCTTGGTTTCAAAACAGACCTGCATCACTGTTAAAGTCCCCTACAGGTCCTCTGGGTCTTGTCTTTGATGCAGTGTGAGTAATCTGTCAAGTGGACCAGTAGCCTTTGTGCAACTCTGTGATTTAATAAAATCCAACACATAAAGCTCTTAAGCCTGAGGGGACTCTGCATTGCTCTAAGCCACACTATGAGCTCAACTCAACACTTAACGTCACGTACACAATACAATTGAGGGCAAATTCAGATCCATTTTTTTCTTCCATTTTCCTTTAAAAAGTAATATTTTAGCAAGGCACTCAGCATGCATGCATACACATCTTTTCTCTCTCACACACAGAGAGAGAGAGAGAGAGAAGAGGTACAACATGTCTTCTGAATAAACATGACATTTTCTTTTGCAACCAACATTCCTTAGGAGGGACTGTGTTCCCTCTTGTCTTGTCTGATCAGCATGCACGCCATGTGTGTGATTTATCACAAGCGACTTTCATGTGCCCGTAATAATGAAGCGTGGATTGGATATTCTGCCAGAGCTAACCCTTAACCCAACAATATGCTCCCTGCATACTGGAGAAAAAAATAGTACTTTAAACAAGATGTTCAAGACTGCCAAGCAGAGTATGAATTACATATTGAAGATGTTGCTTCGTTTCTCATCCTTTTGATGTCTTTAGCGTACCACTGAGTTATTAGTGATGAAGACTGTGTTCCATTGTATTTGGATTACATAATCTAAAATCTGTGATTGACAACCCCATATTCACAGAAGCTCAGTTTTATAGTGTTAAATAAGTCTTAGCAGTTGTTTGGGCTGGTGCATTATTGATGATTGAACATTTTGACTCAAAATTGTAATGGTATCCCTCTGTCACAGACTATTAATACATTTAGAAAATGGATGTGGATGTATCCAACACATCCATAGATTAGTTCATTAATAATTGACATGGTTGTTTATTATTGCTATTCTCCTTATTATAGTCTGACCAACATCTTAATTTGTTCCCTGTTAAATTTTAAGTATTATACTGTTTTGTATTTGTATATGTCACTTTGGACAAAAGTGTAACCATAACCATAATAAATTCTTCACAATTATATATTTATGGTACAGTATGTGCATGTATTTGTGTAGTCTCTTTTCACCGCGCAGTGTCACATTCACTCTTTGCTAAGCATTCTTTAGCGCTGATAACATGAATATGCACCTTCAACGTGCAGCTGAGCAGCTGCCAACATACAGTGAAAATGTGAATGGTTACACTAATTCCATGGTTACTGTGCGTGGTATGAAAAGGTCATTCTTTAAACCGGGTCGTTATACTTGTATTATTTATTTATTTATTTCTGCGGCTGCATCTCACTTGTTTCTCAATGGGCCAGATGGGTGCTAAGCTGGCAGATGTTTCAGTACAGTAAGAGGGGCTTTTGGGCCTGCCCACATTTGCATTTTTCATGCTGCTTCAAGCCCACCCATGCAGCTTATACTAAACTACCCGGCAGAGCGCGTATGGATTAAGTTATTGTTGAATGTACAACTGTTACTGCCTCGTGTGACCACAACATACAATGGCAGGAAACGTTTGTTTAAAATAATTTAATTCCATCAAACTATTACAAGCATAACAGAGGGAACAAAGGGTGTCTATAAGTGAGTAAATGCATGTATACTGTATTGGCAGGGCATGTTACGCAATGTGTTCGACTGTTGAGGGTACGTTTGTGAGAAGCATCCGAGGACAAGACCAGTCTGTAGAGGGAGAACTAAAACTGTTTTATATGCCCCAAACGTTTCCCAGGTGAGGGCCATTAACTAATCATCTCCCCATTGCTGCTTATTGTCCAGGCACTGCAGCTACGCATCCTGCACCAGAACCCAGTTTGTTCCTTGTTCCTTTGAGCCATGTGTTATCGGGCGCTAGTGTTTGCTCGCAGGCTGAGGACTGTAATTTGCCCTGTGTGCAGGATGGTGGAAACTTCAGCACCATGGACAAGTCACTATGCGAGAGACCTTTCTCTTCACTAATCGCGTAGATGTTGCAAACTATCGAAAAGTGAAAGTAGAGGTTGTGGTTGTATTTGCTCTGCACACAGGACGATATTTATAGAAAATGTGCGAAAAACTGACGACATTTTCTTTTGTGGAGTGTAAAGGCTCTAATTACGCGCGTAACTGGTGGCAAACTAGACCCACGTGCCTTATGAGCAAAGCAGCACATGGCTCAGGTACAGTGTAATCGACGCCTTGAGGTTTGGCTTCCGAATCAGCCTTTCTCCTCCTCCCAAAACTGAATGCTCGCAGCTTCGCAATCGCACCGATCGAGGTGCCAAAGCTGAGCGCCGAGCGTTAAGCCCTAAAGGTAACGTCCCTCCCCCTGGCAAATGAGCTCCAGTCTTCCTTTCCCTCTCACCACAACGCTTCAGACAACGGCGGGATCGCGTCCATCTTTAGTTAGAGATGGTTTTACAACTCAGTCTGACTCGAGCTTTAATCCCCGGTTCCATGTGGCATCGGCGCGGAGTTCTTCAAAGGCTCCGGTGCGAGTCCTATCAAGACTGCGTCTAACTAACACCGGAAAGGTTACTAAGAGAAAAGAAATGATTTGTGACAAAGAGGATATCACTAAACAACCACGGTAACTTTAACAGGTTTTTTTTTTTAAAGCAGCCGCCTTTAAACGGCACTAGCTGAAGATCTTTCAACCATGCCTGTCCGAAGAGGTCATGTTGCGCCTCAGAATACATTTCTTGGAGTAATAATACGAAAATTCGAAGGACAAAGTAAGTACAAATTGTAATATGATAACCTTTCCAATACTTCTCATAGTCTAACTGAAGTAAGCAATTGGTCATTGGTAAACAGACGGTGTTTGTACATCTAAATTGTGTAGCAGCATTCAAATGACTTTTAACATTCAGTTAGTCTTTTTGCGCGAGTATTTATTATATCCGTATGTATTAAATGCAAGCTGAATAAATACTGCTTCATTGTAATGGAAATGTTGAGGCCGTCACATGAACATTGTTTCACCTTTGATGAACAAAACAATTGTGTCTAATTCTTTGTGGCGGTGCTGGGTTGCCCCGTGCTCTGCTCTAGTGTAGGTAGGATGACCTGGGTTTTTCCTGTGATGCCCTGTTTAATACTATCTTACCACATGATCATGCAAATCCAGCACACACTATATGTGCTTTGTAAACACTGAAGTAATTAGAGTGCATAGGTATTTAGTGATGTCCTGAATGCAGTTTGTGGGACAGCTGTTCCAGATATGCTTATTGTGTACTCATGTTGGTTACGGCAAGTCATACATAACACAAGCATCCAAGTAGCATTGCACTTGTTAATTGTGGCTGGAATATTTGAACTCTGACCATTAAGTAGCAGGAAGTGGTCTATGTCATGATTAACAAATGCCCAGCTTGAGCCTCATAATGTTAACAAAAAGGCTGCAAAAGCACAGCAGGATAGATATACAAATGGAAACGTCAAGACATAAATGGTAACGCTCTAATCCTCTGCTCTCTCATCAGACAAGAAATTCATCATAGCAAACGCCAGGGTGCCCAACTGTGCCATCATCTACTGCAATGATGGCTTCTGCGAGATGACGGGCTACTCACGGCCAGACGTTATGCAGAAGCCCTGCACCTGTGACTTCCTGCACGGCGAGCTCACCAAGCGCCATGCCATCTCCCAGATGGCCCAGGCACTGATGGGCTCTGAGGAGCGGAAGGTGGAGATCACCTACCACCGCAAGGATGGTGAGTACCCCTCACCCCCATGCCCCCCACACTCAATACGCTCTGCTTCTGGGAAAGCGGCTTTTGGTCGGGGCTGCTCTGAGAATCTTTAGGAGCTTAACACACACTTGCAAAGGCTCTGAAAGGGTGCTACGGAGATAATGTTCCCTTTTTCTTTTTTTATAAAACAAGGGCTATTTCCACCACCAAATATGCCTGTCATTCTAAGAGCCATGTGAATGAAATGTGAGATTCAGTCATCAAGAGAGACTGTCTCTCTCCCTCTCTCTCTCTCTCTCTCCCTCTCCCTCTCTCTCTCTCTGTTACTAACACACATTTGCTCAGACACAGTCAGACAGAATCAAGCACATTTTCTCTCTGTTATTCTCTCTCTCTCTTTCTCTCTCTATCCCTCTTTTCCTTGCTCTCCTTCTGCTTTGCCCCACTGTCTTAAGCGTCTCATTTTTTTCAGAGATTTATTCCGAATGATTTGTGCACTGAACCAAAGTCAGGCAAGGCTCCAATAATGTGAGCATCCTCTCTCATATGCCAGGGGAGACTCAGACAAATCCTTCAGACATCTCTCTGAGCAGCCTTTCCTGCTGGAGAATTTCACGGGATCAAAAAAACACACACCCTGAGAATGATGGCATTAAACATCACATTTAACATCAGTCTTTTTAGTCATCTTGTGAGGCGCTTGGGGTCCATAAATATAGCTACCTGTGTTTGCCCTGGATGAACAGGAAATCAGGAAATGAACAATGGCCATGCAGTCTTGGGAAAGCTAAAATTAGTAACCCTGGGCAAATATAGAAAAGCATAGAACCATAGGAGAAATTTGCACACTGAAGAGAGCTCCGAGTATGTGTTGTTGACTGTGCGCTGCACGCTGTAGGCTTATCTTTGTCCATCTTGTTTGAAAATGTTGTGGGTGTCCTATTCCTCACTCTAGCTTTTCAAAACGGACATCATAAATTGATGGTGCACTGTGTAGGGATAGCTATCTGAAGGGCCAAAGATGAGCTGGGCAGTGTTGGAGTAAATTATGTGGTGCTGTAGTTTGCCGAGAGAAAGTTTTAATCAGTGGAGTCATACACTGTGGCTGACCTACAGTATAACAAAGGGCTCAGGCTGCCTTGCATAAAGGCTAGGGAGTAATCAGAGGCTGTCCAGCCATTGCAGGCCAGCCTGAGCATGGTCATTTAATATGGGCCTGGCAGTGAGGTCAGGTGTATGTGTATGGTGGCAGAGGTGGGGTGGAGGGGGGGGGGGTGGATGGGATATCAAATATGCGCTACTCTATTTCTTATTATCATCCGGAGGCATGGGTCGGATCAGCCTTCATTATGCTCACCTTACAGAGCCTCATCGGAATTCACCTGTTGTCTGGATGCTTGATGTAGGATGTTGTTGTTAACTCCCCGATGTTGATTTAGGTGTGCATGGCATCTGTTTGGTGCTATTGGCATAACATCACCTCTTGAATGCAATGAAGGTCCAGTGCATCTGTTGGCACCTATTCTACCTGTCAGTCATAAGTCATGGCACCCTGATAGCCCTAGATAGCCCGGCTTGGTTTTTTTTTTTATTTCTACTGTGTTGTATTTACCCCAGACAAAAGTTAGACGTGCAATACAGTATAGCAGCTCAGCATTTCCCACAGTTAAGAAATAGAGACCTAATGTGCCTGAAGGCAACTGCCGCTGTAGAAACACTGTTTTTAATGAGGATCCAAATAGCTTATAGCACATTGATTTGCGATCCAGGACCGCTACCAAAATAAATCAATTGCCATCCCTCTTGTACACGGCTCTTGAGCACTTGATGGCAGGGAGAGGACTCTGTAAAGAAGCAAGTAATCACTACAGCTTCACGAAACTCCCACACTGGTTAGATTAAAAAATGCTGTGGCATGCACAAACCTGTCATCGACAAATCATTGTGGAAAAAATGATTAAATGTTGATTTAGCGATCACAGCATTGGGATTTGGGGGTGTGGTAAATTGTGTGTGTATGTGAATGTGAGTGCATGTGTGTGAGTGCATGTGTGGAGTGCATGTGTGGAGGGTTGACTTGTTCCTGCAAACTGGGAGCAGCTCCCAAATCTGCACTCAGTGGCATATGGAGACATTAGCAGCTGATTGACTTGGCACTTGTGGGAGAGGTGGCTTCACTGATAGTTAGGTCATGAAAGAATCTGTCTCGCAGGTGTTGTTCACTTTTGTTGATGCATCAATTTAAGCCCCTGCATGAGTGCATAGGTAGGTAGGTATGAGTATGTGTGTGTGTGTGTGTGTGTGTGTGTGTGTGTGTCTGTGTGTGTGTGTGTGTGTGTGTGTGTGTGTGTGTGTGTGTGTGTGTGTGTGTGTACTGTATGTGTGCGTGCGTGTGTGTGTGTGTGTGCGTGCACGTGAGTGTGTGTATACTCACACCCATGCCATGCCTGTGTTTTTGTAACATTGCCTGTCTGCTGTTACAGACCCATCTCCTGCCGCTGTGAGACTGAGCCCTCTCCCTGCGGTTTCAGTTCTGCCTGCCTGTCTGGCATTGTGCTTTTTTATCCTCTGCTGAATGTCACTCTTGGCCCCATGGAGTGCTTCTTAAGCAGCCCCCCCCCCCCCCCACACACACACACCCACACACGCCACCAGCAAGCCCCAGTCATGATGGGAAATCTCATTCTGCACAGGCAGCAAGCTCTCAGCAGGGCCTCTGTGCAGTCAGAGGAAATTAAAGCCACGTTGGTCGGGCTGGTGCGCCGCATCCATCCACCACTCTGGTGGCACGTCCTGTCTTTTCACAGGCGTGGAGCATTACAGTCAGGCTAATACACCACGCATATACAAGCACAACCACATGCAAACAAACAGACACACACACACACACACACACACACACACACACACACACACACTCACACACGCACCATGCAGCCCTGGCTCTGCCCTGCATGTTCATATATATGATTGCTCAAAGCTATGGCAGGAGGCTGTGGCTCTATTCTGTCACCCTACATAAAAATAAGACATTTCAAGCTTGGCCTGTGACCCAGTGCCCGGTGGCTATTTACAGCATGTGGTCATCGCACTGCCTGGATTATTAGGCCCGAGCCTCAGTGTAGTGTGGTGGGAAGCCCTCGCATCCCTCCGGCCTCACCGCGGGTCACATTCCATGGATCACACCCATTTTAACTGACACAGGCCAGCCGTGAACTGGACCATAATAGCCAGGGTGGATGGGATAGGGGGTGCTCATTAGTAAACAGGAATGGTGGAATGGACAGTTAAGTTGATCCCCTTGTGGGGGGATGTGTTGTTGTGACTGTGATCTCGTTCAGATGGGCTCCATATATAGACCATAAATATGGGCGGGTGTGTGTGTGTGTGTGTCTGGGTCTGAGATGATTGGAGCGCTGGAGGGAGGCGAAAATCCATTTGACACTTTCCGATTCCAATCATTGGCACCCTCCCACAGACCCAACCTGAGTCGACGCACCCGGGGCCCACTGGAGGAGTCGGAGCAGTAATTCCGCCGCCAGCCGTGCAGAGGCGAGAGGAGGGCTCCTATTGTGCCAGGTTGCCAAAAAGAGAGGTGTAGACTTGTGTAATAGCGTCTGATTCTTCTCCTGTTAATTAGGCTCTCTGGTGGTTTCGTGCCGAGAGCCACATGAGGTAGAACATGTTTCGGGCCACGTTTGTGTCTTCTTTTATTGATGTTCGCGCTGAAGGATGTGCAGACCCGGCGGCAGACACAAATTCACGGACGGGCATTACACCTTTCCAGGGGGGGCACAGGAACTTAAATTGATCACGGTAGTTTAAGCTGACACTTGACAAAACATTCTAATATGAAAATGTAGATGCAATTGTTGTAAAATGGTGAAGCTCCTTTAACCCTTAGAACCCGATTAACGCAAAGTGCGTCAAAAAACACACCCTTTCTTCTCTGTTACATTGCTCCGGAACTGTAGATCGCAGCGAGATGAAACCTTTATTGCATGACAGAGCAGAAGTGGGGCTTTCCAACGAGACCACGCACTTGTCTGTACGATCAAGTATGAAAATAAAAAAAAATCATGAAATTAAATCAAATTGCATCATATTTACAGTCTATACTTCTCTGCGTTCACCTGCGCACCCATTACTCTCATTTGAATTACTCGCGAACCCGTGATCGCACCGACATGGCAAGCATATCAGATGAAAGAGGGGACACAGGGCTATCCATTGGTATCATGTTTATCATGTCTGGCTTATAAAAACAGACGAAATGACTGCAAAATAATAACGTCATGTACACAAACCAACGCTGCACACCCATTACTCTCGTTTGACTTACTCGCGGACCCGTGATCGGATAGATATGCCACGCATGTCAGATGAAAGAGGAGAAACATAGCTATCATTTGATACCAAGTACATCATTCTGGGTTATAAAACAGAGTGACAGCAAAATAATAACTTCATATAGTTGGACTTACCCCACGTTTTTGTCTGTTCTTGTGGCAAAGCATGTTTATAATCCAACGCTATAGTGTGTTTCTCTATAGCAAAGCATGTTCATAATCCGGTTTTGAGATCCTAGCAAATTCCTGCATGGCATCCAATTCAAGGCTCACATTGCATCCCAATTTGTTCAACAAAGAAACACCTTTATTGCCTTTACTTTGTTCATGGCAATCCAGTAAAAAGTTGAGAATCATTATGAGTGCATAGGCACACAGGCTAACACGCAACCTCGGGTCAAGTCAGGTCAGATCAGTTTGTGTCACAGATAACCTATGGAGTGCAGAAAGGTCATTTGTCATCACTAAATAAAAAATGGCATTTATTTCCGTAAATCACACACCACATATTTCTGTAAATTGCTCAGCCCCAGAGTATCCCTCCAACATGGCAATTATATTGCCCGATTCAGGACAGTCTGCCCTACACACACATGAAATGCATGTAGAGCTATGAGCTTGCTGTGGTGAGATACATGTCGAAATATAAGAATTTTTATAATACACTTTTTATATTTTAATTCTTCAAAAATCTAAATAAAATCAATGCTAGTACTAATACATGGAATGATGGCAGATCTGGATAGCCTAGACTCTGCTGAAAAAAACAATATATAATATGTGTGTGTGGCACTTACAATGACCAGAATAAATCCTTATGAATAAAGGTAGTGAAAATGCCCTAAAAACAGCTTAGGGTTCTAAGGGTTAAGAGAGCCCCGTGCGCAGGGATGGAGAGAGAGAAAGCGAAAGGGGATATGTGTGTTAGAACTGAGATGTGTGTGGAAAAAGTATGTGCTGTTGAGATTGGAGCTAGTCATATTCAAAATAATGCAAAAATAAATCCGCAGATAAAACCAAAATCCTCGTTCATTTGCTAACCACTTTCAGATAGAGTGTTAGGGAGTTAGCCCCGAAGTTACGGATAACTTCGGCCCTGGAGTGGTAACAAGCTCCCTGTTCTCCGACTAGGTCAGAAGAAAAAAACAGTAAAGGTTAACGGTATCAAACAAACCCAGAAACTACTAGGCCTACTTCTACTAACTACGATATGAGATATAGCCTACCTGCGAGCCAATAATCTATATTTGTCATCAGATGACAGGGGTTAGTGCAGAAGTGAAGTAGACTGCGCCACGTAACCTCCTCTCCATTTAGGTGATGGGCTTACCTAATGTTCCTGATTGATTAGCCACGGAATAATACAGATTTTACAAGTTTTATTTGCTACTTGCTAGATTGGCAAACGTATAATATAGGCCTACATTTAATAAGTGTTCAAAATCAATCTATGGGATTGGGGTTAGTTGGAGCAGCCAAGCTCGTCCAGGGCAGGCATAGATGACTTCCAGGACGGGCCTGGCCCCCCAAAGCCCCCCCATGCCGCCGGGACTGAGGATGTGCACTTCTTTAAATCGATCTGATCGTTTCTTGTCACTAGAAAGCCTGTGGCCCGGCTACAAATCAGCCTATCTGAGCAAGCAGCGCGATGCCACGTGTAAATTATGCTGTAGGTTGGCGAGGCGAAAAAGGAGAGTCAATGCAGCGACTTGACAGAGGCACTTTATAGCCTCTCCAGCTCCCATCGAACATCCACAGGGTCAATTGAATTCACTTCTTCTCGTGTTTCTTCATAGCATTGAACAGAGCCAAGACTTGAACTGGGGTGTCAGTCGGCCTGAGCTACGACTATGGCAGCTCGGCAACAGCAGCAGCAGCAGCAGCAGCAGCAGTCTCAGCAGTAGCAGCCTCAGCAGTAGCAGCCGCCATACCTCCCTGGCTTATTTGCTTTACTGAAGCGGCAATGCTAAGCGGCTTACGCTTATGCTTAGAAAATGAAAGAAATCCGGGATGATGAAGACCCACAGCCACACACAAAACCGTCAGGGCCCTCCACCCCTTCCGTCCTCGCCACACCCCCCGCCACCACTTCCGTAGGCCGTGGCGACGGCGCTCCGAAACCGTAGCGCCGCATCATTAATTCCCACACCCGGCCTCCATGAGGGGCGGCTCTGCCGTTAATGAGGTAAATACTTTGCTTTCGACAGACCTTGTAAAAGTAGCTCGTCCGGTGGGATGTAATAATACTTTGTAACATAATGTGTCCGACAAAAGCAAGCTGACACCGAGCTGCATGCTCGAGTTAAACGGATAATGGGCTTTTAACAGGAGGAGAGAGGTGCGGACAGAGCTGGAACATGTGGCGTGTGTGTGGTGCTGGGTTTCACAGGTGGAGCCCCCGTCACAAAACCCCCCCCCCCCGTCACACAACCCCGACACCCCCCCCCCTTGTTTTCCTCCTCCTCCCCTGGGAGAGGGCTCCCCGGCTGTTGGTCAGCGCGAGGGCCACTGAGGGTGACTCGTGAGGTGTGTGTGTGCTGCTGCGTGCGATCCAGACGACTGCCTCTGAAAACGAGCATGCATTATTCATCCCAATACCCCCACACCCCACCCATCCACCTCTCCCACGGTTACCCACGCGCCCGCCACAGCCCTGCGACTCAGCCCAGGTTCGGCCCTGTATGACAGTGACGTCAGCCCATCAGAGTAACGAGCGTCTAAAATAAAATTTAAAAAAAATATCAGGTTTAATTTGGGGGACTCAGGTTGCCAGGGCGAGGCCAGGCCAAGCATCTGCCTATATGGCGCGCCGTGGAGCGATTGCCTGGATCCGACAGGGCACAGGAAATGTTCTCCGCGGCAGATTTGTCGGATGAAAGCCCCGGTTTGGAATGAGTTTCATCATGCAGGTTTTACTTGATCAGGAGATGTGCAATATGCAGGGAGAAGTTGAATAATGGTGTGGAGGAGGGGGGGGGGGGGCTGGGGAGAAGAGAGGAGATTGCTCATCGCAGACGCTCAGCACATTCCTGTCCAGAGCATCAAGATATGCCTCAAATTTAACAAATAACACCAGCAAGCCTTTATAAGCCTATCACAAGTTTCCCATCTGCTGCAGCCCAAATCTGTGCCAATATTCATGCCATCACTGTGGCCAGTATTTTGCCTC
Organism: Alosa alosa; assembly: GCF_017589495.1. Taxonomy (NCBI): domain Eukaryota; kingdom Metazoa; phylum Chordata; class Actinopteri; order Clupeiformes; family Clupeidae; genus Alosa; species Alosa alosa. The sequence continues at coordinate 16,966,678 of NC_063191.1, forward strand.
CAAATTACACCCAACCCATCAACAAAGCATAGCATTTCTTCAAGTGTATGACCCACTTATACTGAGATGCTTCCTACACTACACTATTCCATACTACTGAGATGCTTCCCATACTACACTACTCCATACTACTAAGATGCTTCCTATACTACACTACTCCATACTACTGAGATGCTTCCCATACTACACTACTCCATACTACTGAGATGCTTCCCAAGCTTTTGTGGTGTTGCAGTATTACAGAACTTGAATACTGACTAATTCAAGACTTATCCAGTATTCCTCATGACATTATGTATTTTGCTGTCTTGGTGCAAATTGAGTTCAAATGAACTTCTGAATATAAAAAAGACAAGCTAAACAAAGTGTGAATTGTAAGGAGTCTGTACATTGAGTGTTGATGAGCCCTAGGTGATGGACTTGTCCACAATTAGAGCTTAATGAGAGGCAAAGCATGGCTGTGAGTTACAATTATAAAAAAAAACCCTCAATCAATTAGCTGTGAAAATTATGCATAATGAATAACCTTGAATTGCTCGCACATACCCGTGTGGTGGAAATTACAGTCCAGTTTGAGTGGCAGATAGCAGCGTTGCTTTCCTACGTTTCACATCTTTTCTGACCCTTCTCTGTTTTGCCTGCAGTGCAGCCCATTTATTCACTGTTTTCCTCTTCTATCCTATCATGGCCAATTATTTCTGCCATTTCCTGAAATGTTGACCCTAAGATTTGTCTATCATCTCTGAAAAAGAGAAAAATCTTTCTGTTCAACTTGCTCTCACATTGAGCACCTGGGTGTCCCTCGTTAGACTGGGGAGAACACTTATAGTGTTCTCTGGTGTTATTAATGAGGGCTAAACGCATGGTCACCCATTTCACAGTGTTGCATTAGCCAGGCAGTACGATGTCCATAACCATTAGCACAGGCCATGCTGTGGGCACACAATTAACCCTGTTATTCGTCTTGGCTGATGTTGGTGAAGACATCTCAAAATGACTATCTTGGGATTCAATATTATGGTTTGTAAGACAGAGAGATTATTTTAAAGGAAGATGAGATTCTTCATGAAGATTCCTGAAGATTCTTTTAGAGGAAGTGTTAATTAATTAATTGATTTGTAATATGTCTACCATAACTCTCATAAAAGTGAGCAGAATTGGCAGAATTTTAGTATAAAGATATTGATTTTCTTATTATTGTTATAACACTGTTTTCTACTAAGTTATAAAGTTAGATAAATAATATCAATTGAAGATCATGAGTTGAAGTGACCTTCCTAATACTGAAAGAAGTCCTTGTTTCACAATTGTGCATTTGTTTAAATAATTGCACCAGTTTAAATAGTTGCACCCAGCGGAAGTGTTGCCCTTGTCACAAGACAAGCTTGTGGTTTTCCAATGGTGACTGGCATTGACCATGTTTAAAAATGAATGTAGGCCATGGCGTCTGGCTCGCTGGCGCTTCACTGAGGCGAGAGAAAGCCACATGGCCGGCCCAGCACAAACAAAGGGCTAGCTGGGCCTCTCTCCTCCCCAGCCTTGTCCAGCCCCACCCCTAGATCTCCCCCAATCCAATTGGTTGCGGCTACGTACTGTTGTGTGGAAAAAGCCTCCTTTCACCCACCCCCTGCAACCACAACCCTGTCAGATTGTATCACCGGCATGCCCACCAGAGTTGGGAGGGGGATGATTCAGAGAGGCCTGATGGTGCCACTGTTTTTCTTCACCACGTCCTGTGTTTTCTCTAGGAGGAAACCATTGCATCCACATCTAAAGGGTATTTTATCACAATGAGGGCAAATGTAAAACTTGGTCTCTGAGTGCTCTTCTAGTTGACATGAAGAATGTGTGCATAAAGCTGTCTGTCATTCATTTCTTTCATGTTTCCTACAACATAAATAATGCATTCATAGGGATGTCATAAATTAGCCTGTCTAGTCTATTCAAATAGAAATCACAGGCTGTTGCACATTACATTTGACTTGCAGAACTATGATAGGCAGGCAAAACGTATAGGAGATCGACTTGAGGCTTATATTGAAGAATAGAATGATGGCATTGTAGCAAATGTGGCAGCGATACACAGTTTGGGGAAAGAATGAGCACTCGCTGTGATAGCCTACAGGTATTGTGGATCATGGGCTATAACCAAAGCAAAGAAGGGAGATTAATTGATTTTTTGCAGCTCCATTCAGCAAAACAAAGTCTGTAGTTGTGTTTCTGCAAACATTTTCAGATGTAAAATGTCATTTCTATCAGAAACCAAGTAGGCTAAACACTCTCTCCATTGTCAAAGTGAGTTAAGTAACTGTAGCGGTGTCAGTATATATTTTTCATTAAGTTAAGCAGTGAAGTGAGGAATAACTAGATGTACCGCAGAGCGGTACAAAATATGACCGCCGCCCAGTCCAGCACATGTTTTCCACAAAAATAAGTCACGCTGAAAGGCATATATGATTCTAACTGTCTCACTGTATTGCATTATGCACACTCAATTCTCACTGGTATCTGCTAGACAACAAGTACCAAAACATGATTAGTTCATAGATTTCACATGTAATATACATTTTATACAACCCCACCCCCATCTTGCCTGTTCATAATTCTGAGAAATTCTTGAATTGTGTGCATGTGTGCATGCACATGTTTATGTTTATGTGTGTGTGGGTGTGTGTGTGTGCATGTGCATGTGCTTGTGTGTTTGCCTGTTTATGTGCCTTTGTGTGTGCATGTGCATGCATGCATATATATGTCTACCGTGTGAGTATGTGTCATACGTAGGATTACTGTGAATGTATGTGTGTGCGTGTGTATCTGTTTATGCACATGTGTGCATATGGAATGGGTTTACATGACCCCTGGAGGCAAACATACGCAAAAATTGGTCATCCTAGGCCTTACGTTTCTCTAGATATTCATAGAAAACTGTGTCTGCCCTACACTCCTTTCGGGGGGTCCAGTCCAGTGGGGGGGCTACTGATCAAAACGAAAAGCAATGGTTCAATGCGGGGTTGCATGCCCACCATGTGGGGTTACATGCCCACCAAGTTTTGTGTACCCCGGTCTTTCAGTGTCCCGGGAATCCTTGACGAAAATTTGGACATGCAAAAAAGAAGAAAAAAAAATCTGACTAAATCTATATGACCACCGCTTCGCTGCGCGGCGGTCATAATAATGCATGGGGAATGTTCATGTGAGTCAGACAGAAGACAGGCCTGTCTTTAGCGTTTCTGTCCCTCTCAAACTACGTTAAAATGGTGTTTAGAAACCAGAATTTCACAAATTGAGCCAAGGATAAACTCCCAGAATCCCTGTTATTCTTTTTAAAGGTCAAAACAGCCTTATGACTGAGCCTTACAGTTATTAAAAAAATACAAAATGATTAAAGAAAATAGAAATTAAACAAACTAAACAAGGTTACTACCTTTGCCACTGAGGCAAAGATGGCTAGAGGTTGCATGCCAGGCCAGCCTGTCCCCGCTACTAAGGAAATACTAGAGGAAACACTTATCTCCCTCTCTGTGATTCCAGTAAGACTGTCTGTTTAGTCTTTGATTAAGCATTATGTTTTCTCCATGTTTTTCTGAACACTCTTTTTTATTCAAATGTCTACCTTAAACATTTGAATAGGATCACTATTGTGGATGTTGTTGATTGGAAATGCTCTTTCCTATTTAATGATTCATTCAATCAAAGTGGTAATGGAACTCCTTGGTTACCCTTCTGTCCAATGTCTACACCGCTTCTGTTTTGCCAGGGTTTGCTTACCGTGGCTCACTCCATCCCGTCGTCCTCTGGATGCACTGTGACAGACAGAACAGAACAGTCCAAAGCAGCAGTCTAAATCTGATTCGTGGTTATGCAACTGGCCTAGCATACAGAACCTTTTTGTCCATATTGTAATACTTTTTTGCAAAGCAAACATTTGACGATTTAAGGTTTATCCTTCTAACAATTTAACCTCAGTGCATTTGTGGAATTTGTATCAGACAGATGAAATTATATTATTTTGAATGTACTGTATGGCATACAGTATTCATTCTTTATATACCGTGTGGCTGCTAGTTTTAAGAGCAGTGTTCTGTGCTGCAGTAGGTGCACATGAGGCCTTCTCCCTTTCCTAACACAAGCACTGACAAGTCAACAGTACCATGCAAATATACTGCTCAAAAATTAAGAGAACACTTCAATCATACACTGGATCGGTACTCTGACACTGTTTGGTTCTCAGTAAAACTGTCAGACATTCTGTGAATGTAGTTTGAGAATGGAGAAAAGGGTGGAAGGTTTCAAAAAATGTGTTTTAACAATTGTGGAAAACTGTAAGTGTTCCCTTACTTTTTTTGAGCAGTATATAAATGCACTTATAGTATGTGCTAAATTACATGCATTGATATTATTGAAGATTAATCATCATGAATATATGTAAAAGCATGATTGATTCACCTTAAATTACTTTTGATCACTATGTCAGGCCATAGGTGCAACTCAAAACATCAAGTATCTAAATTCCCATATAGTATTTCCAGGGCTAGTGGCAATCATTTCAGAATGAAACCTGAGGTGCGTTCAAATTCGCAATCATAAGCGAACGTTTGCAAACAGGTTTCTGTTTGCCTTGAGTTTTTGACGAACATTTGCAAACACTCACAAACAGTCTGAGGAGGTAGTTTTTCGTGAACATACAGTAGAGCTCGACGTGAGCTTTACGAAGGCAACAATGCAGTTAACGTTACAATGGAATATTGACACCAAACCGTTCAAGAACTGAACTGTTCAGAGAAAACATGTTCACCACAAATGTTCGCCAATGTTTGCCGAATTTGACTGCACCTCATATCTGTTCGGGAGGGTGAGGGGCAACTAAATCAATAGGCATCTCACCAAACAAATGGAAGAGCCACTCTCCTCAGAGATTATGTTATGTTTTGTTTTTTTTGTTAGCGTTGGTCTACATTTCAGCACCTGTCCCTAGGGAACCGATGGATTTTGATTGTTTCCTACCCAAACAGATTGCTCTGTCACTTCCTAGGTTTCATTTATTTCCATAATGCTTAGCAGAGACAGGTACCTAACACATATTACACTAATGCATTGGCCGGCGCATAATGATATCCGTGATGAGAGCAAACAGGCCTAGATGACCGCATGCCTAAACTTGTTTCACACTTACTGACACCAATGGCTCCGTCTCCATCTTTGGGTTCATTTAATTAACTTCCCTTTCACCCACAGGAAGTGCATTTTGCTTTTTAGATGAGGCTGATTGAAGAGTACATAAAGATGTGGTCACTGAGATATGTCCAAAACGTGGAGCATCATTGGCCCAATGTGAGATAAGCTGTGGCGCTTTAACGCAGTTAAACAGCAAAATGTCCTAAAGTGATTAGAGTGATCAGATTTCTTTGGGTGTGTGTTGTGAGGTAAGGGAGGCTATGTGATTAACTACCTCTTACAGTGGTACTATCTTGTTACCCTGCAGAGCAACTACAATTAGCTATAGGGCCTACCCTTTTTTAAAGCTGAAGACATCTTAGTACTTCGAACACAGATGACTTTCCTAGTTACAGTGTTCTTACATTTGATCTGAAAGAGATTTATTTGTCTGTCAGGTGTGCAAATTCAGAGTACATGCCTCAATTGAATAAAAAGACAGAAGTCACTATTTTTGTTTGTATGGCCAAGTTATTACCTCCGGTCATGTTTTGAAAGTGCAGAGATCCTGGAGGTGGCCTTGAGAAACGAGCACCTGGGAAATACCTCCTCAGCTGTAGACGGACACCGCTGGATGTCTTAAATGAGAAGTGTGTGCCTTAATTATTGATGGTGGAAATGGAATCGAATGAAAATTTCCATCATCTTGAAATGCGAACTGACCTTCATGCACCTTCAATTTATGGGTGAGGAGCAGGGCTACCTCCCAAAGCTGCTGAGTCAGGGACGTTCTGGCTGAGAGGGGTCCGCTCGTTTCCCCTTGTCCAAATCCAAAACGGGGCGGGAGAATGATTGACTGCCTAACCTTTCAATGATACGGAGGATCGGCCCTGTCCTTATCTGCTCACTAAAGACAGATGTCCTTCAGCCGCCAGCCGGACTGAGTGTTTGTTCGCTCCGATGAAGTCCGGCAGACAAAGAGCTATCTCTCTCGGCTGATGGATATGTGCGATATTAAAAAAAGGCTTCCCCAAGAGGAAGTGCAGTCAGGTAGAAAAATGTTTTGATCAATACCATTTGCATTCCCGTGTGGCCCAAATTTAACGTCTGCTGAGAGACAGGTAGAAGAGTGAAGTGAAGGGCCTTGTCTGGCATCCTCTGCTTCTCTCCCCTCGTGTGTGTGTGTGTGTGTGTGTGTGTGTGTGAGAGAGAGAGAGAGAGAGAGAGTGTGTGTGTGTGATGCAGAGATAGGGCTTGCAAAGTGCACCCGTACTGGTGAAAAGAGCTCCTAGAGAGACATTTCCCGGAAAATGTATCGGCCCAAAACACTTTTTGATGGGCACACGAGAACTCACAGCTGCTGTAATGGTCTGAAATAGTCCTTCTGCATAGTATATAGAGATATAATAAATGTCTATTTTGCTTTTAAAAATAGATATATTTGCTTTAATGCTGGGTTTATTTTTTGGGGGTTGGGGTTGTTAAACTCTTAGTCAGACTTGAAAGGAATAGCAGCAGGGCTTTGAAAATTTGCAGTAGAACATTTCATTGCATATTCACACAAATAAAATTAAGACTTAATTAAATTAGTTTGCCAACATCACATCAGGAGGACTGTAATTTCAACTGGACCAAACTAATTTGACCGACTCGTGTCTCTAATTACATAGCTGACATATTCAGATAAGCTCTGATTCTGCAGGGATACAAAAGGCTTTGAACAGTCATAGTAAACATGATTCACTCTTTTAAGAGCAGTTCATCTAAAATGTGTAACACAATTCTCTTAACTCTTGTAAATAAATGTGAATTCATTGCTTATTATAATGCTACTCTACTGTGACGTACTATGACGTGGGTGTCAGTGCCTGATGAAATCTGCCTACATCAATACACTAAATGTTCATTATTTAAATGGACAGGGGGAGGACATTTCACCAAATGAAGAGTGCTGTATAGCTATTTAAGATACACCTGGGAGTATGTGGAAGGGAAGCCTGATGTTGTAGAGGGAGTGCAAGTCCTTAATAACCAGGTTATTGAAATGAGTGGATGATTGAGCACACGTGACTTAGCATGATGAATGCCCCCTAATTTAAAATGCGCTGACACCAGCGGCTTTCAAAAAAGAAATTACTTTTTGGCCCCTTACGAGGTTTCGATGCTTAATCATACGGCGCTGCTCGCGCATGGTAACCTATGAAAATGCTGGCTTAGTTTATTGCTCAGAGTGAGGTTTATTTTTGGTGCGTATGGTTGCATGAATCATACCAAATTCATCTTTTCTTCATCACAAACACGGGGCACTGGTGCCAACACAGCAGCCGCTATTCGGGGGAGTAGAACAACAGCGTCAGCAGAGTTTCCTTGTGTCTGTACACATGTACACATATGACTCCATTTTAGCTCATTATTGCACAACAGTAAGTATTTAAACAAACATCCTTGGTGTGTAATGATGGGTATATTTATGTACATAGCATGTTATGTATGCTTGATAGAGTCTTTGTGATTTCTAGACTCCCACTTAGGGAACAGACATAATCACAATGACACAACTTAGGACTGGACTAGTAGTGGCAGATTTTGCTAGCTTTTGGACCAAAATTGTCAAGAATGCTTCTTCTCTCAGGATCATTAGTGTCTTCCAATATGGCAGTGTAAATATAGCCCTTCAGCTGAAATGGCAAGTCTTGTCAGAAGAGGAGTTATCTGTTGTGTTGAGACTATTTCCACAGCCACCTCACAGGCATGTAATATACAGACATGGAGAAGGTATTAAGTCGAGTAAACACACACACATATAATTAAAGGACTGTGAAAGATGAAGCCTGCTTCAGATGAACAGAAGACATGTGTTTTTATTTATTTATTTATTTATTTATTTATTTATTTATTTGAATGAATTGCAGAGAAAGAAAGAAAGAAAGGAAATTGAAAAGAAGGAAAGAAAAGAAAGAATGAGAGGACATTGAGCCAGAGCTTCTCCATCCCTCACAGAAAGAAAGAAGCTATGGTAGTGGTGATATCCATTGATTCTGAGCTATTTTATCCCTCTGCATTCGATCAAAGTTTCCTTAAATAGCATAGTGCTAATAAATTCCAGGATTGATTGGTCAGTGTCAAGATCTAGACACTTTGTTCACTTGGCACCAGTCTGGCCCCACGGTCCCTGTTGGCAGAGAATCAAGCCATGAATTCTCTGTTCAATCAGCATGTTGAAACCTGCCTGCCTCAACAATCATTTCTAATGACTATCAAAGGGTGAAAATGAACCTCTTGTCTGCCATGATTTCAGCTCCTGATTTCTTTGAAAAAGTAGACAATGTCCCAGCATCTTTCTGTATTCCACTTTCTGTCTTACTTTTTGTAAAGACCAGTGTGATATCTAATTTTCCATTTGGAGAAATTCTCCTCGTGTTGCGGAGAAGAAGGCACATGGTGGTGGTGAATAACTTCGATAAATTCCTCCTTGGCCACATTGTCTCCGTGCGTTATGTTTCCGAGGGAAGTTGTTTCCTCACGCTTCTTACTTGAGGAGAGGTGACATTCAGCATGAGTCAGGATGAGTGGTCGCCCCATAGCTAACCTCTTTAGGATGCTATTGTTTTTCCATCTGCTGTGCTGAGGTAATTGCCCAAACAGGCTTCCGCTGCATTATCTGCCAGTAAGCCACACGGCTCCCCTCACGCCTGAGGTAATGGCTTTTCAGAAATGGTCTGCCAGAGCCACTCAGCAGGTGAGAGGGAATCGCGCTCGCCACAGCTAACAAATTAATGAATGATCAAGTTGGGCTTATTGTATTCAGCAGGCTTTACTTCTAAATTGGAGATTACGCCCATTTTCTGGAAGCTAAACAAAGATGGGAGAGGGGAGCGTCCAACTGCAGTTTCGCAAATAATATTTCTGGAAAGAAATTGTAGTGCTGTATTTACCCTTTGGTCTTCGCTAGCCATGACAATTTTATGGATAAGTGCTGCCTGTCCCAGTACGTATAACAGTGGAACTTTGTGAGGACAGCACAACACAATTTTCTAGGGCACCTGAAGGTGAACAAAATCCTTCCTCCACTGACTTACTGTATGTGTGGATCCTTTGCCATTCCAAAACTACTGAATCACATGCTATTCAGAAATCTCTGTCCAGTCTAACAACCCAGCACCGACCAAGTCGCTGAGGTGCTCTTTTATAAAGCAGTAGGGAAAACTTAACCTGAAGTGCACTTTTCCCCCAAAAAAAATGTCCCATCTATCAACTCCACAAATACATCTTGATCAAATTAGACGACCCCCGTTTTTTTTACTCCCCAAGCAGTCAGCCAGCCACCCCTATTATAGGCTGACATAGCTAATGCGCTCCAACAGGAGCTAGTTATATATAGTCAGACAGCGAGTGCACTGCTAATGAATGCAGCTGACAGGCTGGCCGCATGAGCCGGCTCAGGGGAGGGAGGCCCTGTGAACGTTGCAAAATGTGCGTCCACAAGCCAGGGGTGTGTGTGTGTGTGTGTGTGTGTGTGTGTGTGTGTGTGTGTGTAGGCTGGCAGAATGCATTTGCATTGGCTGTACGGGGGATCTGTTTGATCTGCCCGCTCGCCGCACATCAGGTACCCCGCCTCGAGGGGGAAAACACACGCAAGCCTCCCTTTTCAAAGGACAGGCCACATGAAGAGATAAAGGGAGTTCTTGGCGGAAAGGGGGAGAAACACAGACAAAAAGAGTCCACTCCTGACAACAAAGTGTGTGTGTGTGTGTGTGTGTGTGTGTGTGTGTGTGTGTGTCTGTCTGTCTGTGTGAGTGTGTGTGTCTCTGTGTGTGTGTGTGTGTGTGTGTGTGTGTGTGTGTGTGTATGTGTGTGTGTGTGTGTCTGTGTGAGTGTGTGTGTCTCTGTGTGTGTGTGTGTGTGTGTGTGTGTGTGTGTGTGTGACTGCGTGTTTCTGTAGTTTATTTTCATTTAACAAGTCATCTCCGTATTTAGCCAGCGACTGTTTATGTAGTTGAATGTGCTGAGTGGGCTTGAGTTTGTATTCTTAATTCTCATCGTTGGTGTGCCGTTGGTGTGCCATGACTTGCTAACAGCCCCAATAAGGCAAGAACACTCACCGTAAAATCCATCCTCAAAATCATTCTTGCATGGGCAGCTCATGAGCAGATATACATCAGTGCTTCGTCCAGATTTTGAAAATGATTTCTGTGATCGGATAATTAAAGTTGGAGAACGCAGCTTAGAGTATTAGTGAAGTTTAAGCTTCAGGGTCAGAGTTAGGATTTCAGGTTCCTTTTATATGAATCAGTGGATTGCAGTTGTTGCAATGCTTGCCTGTGTACCTTTGCACTGCATTATGGATGCTGGAGAGGTTATCAACAAGGTCCCTGTGGCCTCTGTTTATATCTTGCGATTGAGATTGATTCACCCTTATGCTGTCTGAAACATACCTGGAGGACACTCTTTCCATAACAAATGTTATGTTGCAGTAAATCCCTGAAAATAACTGTGCATGTTACTGTGTCACTTAGTATAGTATAGTATAGTATAGTATAGTATAGTATAATGTAGTATAGCATAGTATAGTATATAGTATAATGAGGTATAGCATAGTGTAGCATAGTGTAGTATAGTATATAGTATAATGTATAGTATAGGATGGTATAGTAAAGTATAGTATAGTATAGTATAGTATAGTATAGTATAATATAATGTAGTATAGTATAGTATAGTATACTGTAGTATACTAGTATAAAGGTATAGAGTAACCAGTGTGCTAGTTTAGAAAAGGCATGCATCAGATGGTCGGGTGTGCATTGCTTGCTCCAGCTTTTCAGACTAATGATCCAATCCAATTTGCACAGACAGTGATGTGAAGCCGTAGTGTTGTGAAGGGAAGCATCTGCTGGGAGTTGTAAATACATGTATTGACCCCTCATGTCATGGACATAGATTTTCCTGTACCATTATTGTGATTGTAGTTGATAGATACACAAGGCCCTTAGAGGAACACTGTGTGTGTGAAGCAGTGTTGCATACTGCCGTTTATAACAAGGTTAGACATGCTCATCTGGGAAAGGCCTGTGTTGAAGTTTAAAAAAAAAAACACAACCAATGATGAAGTCAAGGAAGTGCACCCTCTGATTAATCAGTCTAATAAATCAATCAGCAGAGAGCTTACAATTTTGCCTGTGGCTCACTGTCCAGTGTTAAGAAAGGTACTGTCTGACAAGAGACTGGGGAAAAAAATAAAATGTGTGCTGACTGACTCATATGTTGCAAATACTGTAATCATGGTTGTTCCTTTTGGCAATCTTTTGGAATGTTTAAATTCACATTTATATAGTCAGGCCAGAAAGGATATGTTATAGGGGTATAAAGTCTGACTCATTCTCAAATTTACAAAATGGCAAAAATGTTAAGCACATTAGAGCTACAAACCAGCCTCCAAATGAATTCCCTGCTAGTGTGAAATCATCACATCAATCAGCATCACATTTTTTACCTTGACTGACATTCAATTCTAATACAGTAATTTCCTGTGTATTACCCGCATTGTATATATGACACAGGACAGTGTTTTATGCAAGTTAAAAAAACAAAAAAACATATTAATCTATACTACAGTCTAGCACAAAAAATGTAGACAACAAAATATGTTAGACCACTTACTGTTATTGTTTGGATCAGATAGCAAGTATTTCATTTAAAAGCGCATTTCAATTAGCTGCATTAACAACACAGTAGCATAAAGCTTACCTTTGTGAGTGTTCAAGGATTACATTTTATTCTAAGATAAACCATTTAATGTCTATCATGTAATTCTTTCTATAAAATGTAAAATCCTGTCTCATTACTGACATGCTTTCAGGGTCGGGTTCAGGTAAAGAAAATGCATTCATCAAAAGGGATCAAATTTGCTTTACTAGTCACATGGAACAGCAGTTTAAGGGTTCATCTGAGGCAGCTGTCTTTACAACAGTATTTAGTAATGTTCATTATAAGGTTGGCACAGCCACATATAGAATGAATACATAATTTTCTCTTTATGTGCCCTTTAGATTTATGGAAACTGTATTTCTCTCAGCTTTTCAAATAAAATGTCCATAGAACGATGAATAATTGCCACATAGCTCAAAATATAATTCCCCTATGTACCTCACTTATTTTAAGGCCTATCAGTCCTTGACATTTCCGGGGTGGATTATGAGGCAAAATCCACAATACGACCTTCCAAAAAATAGCTGTCCTTACTAACTTGAGTTATTTCCGCACTAATGCCTATTTGAAATGTTACAGTTAGACTGCTAATACATTTTAATGTGAAAACATAGAAGACCATAGAGAAGCAGACCTTAAAACTGCCTCCTTTTCATAATTTGTCTCAAGAAAACTACATAAGACAAGAAACTCTTGGCATACTACAGTATGTATGCTTGGTGTATTATTTCTCTACAGTAGATATACATGGCTTGCTAAAAGGTGTGTAAACCAATTATTAAGCTGAACAACTGAATGTGTGATATTGATATAGCAAGCTCTAGGTATGTCATGGTCTATTCCTTCTAACAAGTACTGTATCTACCTTCCCATGGGCATACAGAGATTGTGTGATTAACCCTTCCTTTAACCCTATCTGCCTTTGTTTTAAAAGCTATATGGTTAAAATAAAAAAGCCAGCACTCATAGACACTGATGCTGATGTCAGCTATATATCACCACAACAATGTAGCAGGTTTAAAACTGACCATCTTAATGCAAATGACCTCAGCTAAACCATACGTCTTCCTGCACCATAAAACACAATACACTGCTTATTAACTTATTACCCTCATTACAGTACAATTATGTAAAGCACTCAAGTGTCGCCTTCCCTTTCATCTAAAAATAAATCCCTTTCATGCCTACTGCGGACTGGCTTAATGTATGTTTGCTATAGCTGGCCCGTGGCTTCAGCAGACAGATAAAGAAAAGTGAACCTTTTGTGGTCCAGACACCCAAATATTCCCAACTAATCCTTTGAGCACCAGCTATCACTTCATCATGTGCACAAGACAAGAGGGTTTTTTGCTAATGGATTCAGCCAACCACTAAAGGGGCTTTGGGAGGCAGCTCATCGGATCACCAATGAGGGATGGATTGGTCTGAGAGGGAGATAGGGACATGGGGAGAGGAGAGGGGAGTATAGAGAGGAGAGGGAGGGCAGTGCTGGCATCCCCGAGGCTCACGAGCAGAGGGGCAGTGGCTGAAATCATTGTGTTCTTACCCTCGTCCTGTCTGCCCGGTGCATGTCCAGCTAAGCCCCGGGGCCCCCACGTGTCTGGGCAGGCCACATGCGGAGGCTGCACCGCGTTGGGCGCTCACAGGGGGAGGAGGAGGAGGGGGTGGGGGTCTGGAGGATGAGGGACGGAGAAAACAGACACAGGGGAGGTGGAGCTGGCGCTGAGAGGGTCCAGGTCTGCTGTATTACTCTCATCACCTATCCACACACCACCCTCTCATTCAAACTGACTGAGCCCCCCCCCCACCACCAACCCACACACACATCCCCACACACACATGAGCCCTGCTGTCTACTTGAATGGGCTTTTCAACGCTAAATGCCTCCTGGAGTGGCGCTGAGGGTCTGCTGACCACTGCGGGCCTGACACTGTAAATGCTACCGTGTTGTTTTGGGCTTCTTGTTCTGCCTCTCCCATTACACGGACACTGTGTTCCGAATCGCCACTCACTTGTGCACAGAGCGGCCCCATGCTGCCCACATTCCACAGACAAGATGGGCTTCTATTTGTGCAAAAGCAGTTTAAGCATATGAGAGAGATAATCCAAGGATGAAAAGAATAAGCTGCAGCCGGAAAAAAATGTGACATTTTATTTATTTATTTATTTATCTATCTATCTCTCTCTCTCTCATCCCTCTTTTTCCTCTAGGTTCCGATTTTCTGTGCAACACACACATTATCCCGGTGAAGAACGAGGATGGCGTGGTGATGATGTTCATCATCAACTTCGACTACGTGCTCTTCGATGGCAGCAGTGACTCGCTGGAGCACTACCCTGTCACACCGCCAGCAAAGGCTGAGAACCGTGAGTTTCCATGCCCACCATCTTGTTGGCTGGACACTACGCAGGTCAAAGGTCAAAGCTATAATGGCAATAATGATAGTACTGAACTGTAAATGCATGACAAGCTCTGAAATAAATACATTTTCTTAATTGCTTAGGTTTTAGGGTATGTCTGAGATTAATGTATTGTAGCCTTTAGGGTAGATCCATATGATTAGGATGGCACATTCTCTATTTGAAATCAATTTCAACATTGCCCTTTTTCTCAGTATCATTCTAGATATACAAGCATCGCTGACCAGCTCATAAGCACATTGTCGTGTTCAAATGTACGTTGTAAAAACTGTAAGATGTAAGGGTAGCCGCAGTGATGTAAACAGGAAACATATAGCAGTAATGAGATGAGCGGTCATGCCGGCTCTGACACCTTGAGCTGTAATTATGACATAATTAATGCTGCTTATTCTCCAGGCGGCATAGATTAAGCCATTTAGCTTATTAGACTGTCAAACCATAGGCTGCGGAAGAGGACAGCTTATCCTCCAACTACTGTAAAAGTCCTTCCCCAAGCGGCCTCTTCATGGATGAAAACATCTTGGTGCAAAAAAAAATAAAAAAAATAAAAAAATCAGGGATTCAAAAGGAGGTCCTCAAAGTTTGGCTCTGGCTAGCCTCTAAAATGGATGACATGCTGGCAGAGGAGAGCGGGGTCATCAGCAGAGCAGGCTAATTGGACGGCAGGCCCTTGGTGGCTATCAGCAGTCCTGAGAAAGCTTGGCCTCCTCCAGCTCCCCCTCTACTTAGTGGCTGGCCAATCTCATAATTGTCTGCCATGCTAATAAAAGATTATCCACGTTCATCTGCATATGCAGTGTGTGCAATTACGGCCGGAGATCCAGATTAATTGACAAGCTGTTGTATGCTCAGGTTGTCTGGGCATACCTCAAGGCACATTTCTGTACTTGACCCTGGGTTTATTTCGGAAATTATCTAGCGCTCCGCGTATAACGCACGTTTTCCGCCACCTTGGCGCCCCAAAACTGGTAGCACGAGGGTGAAGCACCTGAACAGGTAGTCAGCATCCGACTGCAGAGGCGCGAGCGATCGGCCTCGAGGGGGGTGGTCAGTCCGTTAGTTAATGAGAGGCTTGGCTGCCGCTCCTGCTCCACTTTCCCGCTGCTTCGTCATTTCTGGAATTCCACTCTCAGTGCTCTTTGTTCTCGTGTGCCGAGGGATATTTTTAGCTGTGGGTTTACTGAGCAGTGCCGTGTGAACTGAAGGGGAGTGGGGGTGGGGGAGTGGATGACTTGGAGGCAATGAGCTTGTGGGGGCTCTATGTGTGTGTATGTGTGGAGGGGGTGTCTTCTCCTGGGCCACTGCGGTTCTGTCGGGGGATGTAAATGTCAACAGGGCACCTTTGCGTGTTTTGGAGCGGAGGTGCTAAGCCCAGAGTGAGCAGCGAGGGAGGAGTCTGCCGCCTCTCTGTTCAGCAGGAATCCATCCACTGTTAGCAGGGTGATGGAGTGAATAAATGTGTGTGTAAGTGTGCGTTGCTTGTGTGTGTGTGTGTGTGTGTGTGTGTGTGTGTGTGTGTGTGTACCCTGACAAAGATCCTTATTGACCAATGAGAACAGCTATTTTTTTCCTCTCTTGGGGTTGGGTATTCATATTTTATGGTACCATGGCAACACGTCGTTGAACAATGGAGTATAACTGTTTGACTCCGAAATCTGTGCTGAGAGCATCGCTCAGTTTGAGGAGGGTACAGGAAGAGCCATTTATCCACATATTTATAGTGCTGCCAGAAAACCTACACTATCCACTTACATTCTTTGGGGCAGCTCTTTACCTGAATATTAATATGACATTATATTAATATTATAAAACCTCTAGAGCATAGAAGGCAGATATTCCCCTTATTTGCTTATCCTTTTAAGCACAGTCTCCCACTTTGATCTAATATCTGTGTACGAAATTATAGTTGCTTTGAGAGGGGAAATTGAATGTGCTCAGTCTAGTGACCCATGCACAATTTAATGGCATTGCAAATTAGCCCAACAGGCTCTCTCCATAGCATTGATCTTGACATAAAGCTCCTTCTCTGTTGTCCTCGGCTGTAAAATATTCTCGTCAACACAACAATCCTAGCCGAGCAATGATCCATGCCAGTTAGATCTGAACTTCACTAAAGCAATGAGCAACACACAACAACAGGCCTGTTCGCCACGGGCTCTTAAGTAGGGCTCGCTTACGAAACGCTCCCTTTCGCACTCTCACTCTCTCTGTTTTTTTGGGTCTCCATAAAGAAGAGTTGCACCTCTTCAAAGACAAGCCGGCACCACATTTGAGTTTCAATAGCTCTGCGTTGCATTACAGTAGACACATAAATAGCTGAACAAAGAGTATTCATTTCTCTCTCCGGAGTGCCAGATATGATTGAGTGTATGAACAGGCGGGTTGGAGATGGAGCCGTGTGAGGCAGCGGTAGTGATCCCCAACTCCCCACCCCCCACCCCCAGGGCTGCGTCTTGTATTCTCCCCCTCTGCCATGCAGCGCTAGGCCCTCATCCCACAGCCTTAAAGCACCTTATATTAGTTTTCTAATTAGTGACTTTCTGCTGTTACTAAAGTCAGCCCACTCCCCTGGGGTCTGGGGGAGATTTGCTGACTGCTCTAATGAGCACGCCGTATGAAACCCTCGCCACTCTGCCTCCCTGCCGCTTCCCTTTCCAAATCCCTTTGTCCCAACGCCGAGAAATGCCCAGGCCGGATCTGCTGCCTCAGCGGTGCGAGTGTGCCCCCCTCGTCCGCGAGTTGTGTCAGGGCACGGTGGCATCCATTGTGCGCCCAGGTTGTTGTGACACGAGCGCGCATGTGACAGCTGGGAGGCAGCTGGCATCGGTCGTCGGTGGCGACGTGTAAAGGTGGCGCTGAGAAACGGCCCCCGCCTCAGGTTTCCCTCCGCGGTCCGGCTTCGCTTTCAGCCCCGGCTTTTGTTTTGTGTTTTTTGGCCCCAGCCGGGTTCAGAGGCACCCTCCCGTGGAGTGCAGCGCTCTCATGTGTCTCCTCTGTGCACGCTACTGTACCAACATGATACTGTACCTGATACTAAGCTCAGCCTGGTAGCCGGAGATGCCCCTATGTGTGTGTGTGTGTGTGTGTTTGTTTGTTTGTTTGTGTGTGTTTTTTCCACCCCTTGTTGTCATGTTTCACAAACTGCTGAGTTCTTCAAAAATTCAAAGCCGTCCCATTAAGATGCTCCTGAGGGTTGGCTTTGTCACCTGCACTGTCAATAGATTTAAAAAAAAATCTATACCAACTAAATTATTAATGCAATAATCTTCAAAGCGGGCCAAATACAAGGGAATATTGGACACCGTGGGAATTTGAATGTGTGTGCGTGTGTGTGTTTGTTCAGGCCTTGATTAGCAATAACCGTGCTGAAAAACAGTATCTAATTAAGTACTTATTTCAAGAATGTATAGCTCTGACTAGTGGCCAATTAAGAACCAAAAGACACCTCCTGATACATTTGTTTTCATCTAATAAACATAGTGGAGTTTCTCATTTTCATTTAAAGTCCCTTTGATACTGAGCATGCACCTGGAAAACTGTTTAGCATTATTCAAAGGCAGTGGAATAGCCTTTTAAACCCTGCTTAGCTCATGACTTCTCTTGGTCTGCCTCAGCTGGGGACTGTTTTAGACCAGCTGCTCACCTGCACTGTTCTCGGCTTCATGCTACGGGCCAGTGACGTTCAAACGAGCGATGTCTCAACATTTTGGCTGTTGTTTGTTCCCCGGCAGATGCAATTTCTGTTTTTTTTTTCCCTACTTTGATTCTGCATATTCATCAGCCAGATGAGAGCAGTGTTTGCGGTGGGGAGAAGACGTGACCATCGCCATCCCATTTGTAGAGAAAAACATTTTGCTGTAATGAGTCCTGGGGTAATAACCAGCAAGGGCACTCAGAGTTGAGTGGGTCACAGTGGAGCATTTGCCCCAAATTATTAAATTGTAGAAAAAATATAATCATTTCACAGACAAATTGCCTTCACTTTTTACCAAAACAAAGAACATAGAGAATATTTCACCACTGGTAGCATTTTTTAGGAAAGTTTTAAGTAGGACTTTTATATCTGCAAGCCACATTGCTAGTAGCCAATAAGCTACTAATGGTAGCTGCAATGCCATTGTACTTACAAGCTTTTGATGCTTTTGAAGAAACAAAATATGTTTTTTATTTTCTTAATACGTGTCTGCATATTCCTAGATAACAGTTGACAGAAAATACATTTAAGTTCCCATTCAGGTCCATTCACTGTTGCCCTCTCATGCCACCCTGTGCTTTATAGTGACACGAGGTGGGTAAAGTGCACTGCCCATAGGTGCCGACATGAGTGGGCTTTCTGGCACTTTCTGTCACTTGCCCACGCACACCAGCACTAAAATGTTCAACTGACAAGCATTGGATAATGTTGGTGCCTATGTGCGGGGAGCCCTAACCTGCATCAGCCCAATTAAACTAATAGTACAGGCTAATACATAGATTCAACCCTTGACATGGGTTGTCAACCTGTAGGTGACTCAAGCCAGCGTATAACCCCTTACATGTATGGTTAATCTGCTGGCTGCTGATCTGCTATCCCGGGGCAGTCTAGTGTAAAAGAAGCTTAAGGCCTAATGACTATTGCCTTCCTATTGATCTGTTGCTTGGAGATGTCTTACCCTGACACATGTCCCACAAACGGTCTTGCTCCTCTTTCCTCTGTCATCATAATGCAGTCTATGCAATCAGTTAATGTGGCACTGTTGCATTAAAATATCAAATTGAATCAAATTGAAATGCTTGATTTCTTCTGGCAGGTCATTAGAAACATCAGTACTGCAATCTGTTCTGCAAACAAAAGAAGCCCTCTCTTATCATTGTTATCCCTCCATCAGGCAAGGGGAGATTTTTCCGTTTCCGCCTGCCAGCCCTCAGCCTTCTGGGCACCAGCAAGCAGTCCCTCCCCCAGGAGGATCCGGACACGGTCATGATCGACTCGCCCAAAGACAGCGAGGACTCAGTGGCCATGAGGGACTTCCGCTCGCCCACCAAGGACAGCTGCAGCCCCACCAAGGCTAATGATACACTGGCGCTCATCGGCTCTAGCCTCCCGTCCTCGCCCGTCAGTGTGGCCAGCCCGGTCAACCACTCGTCCCCCAAGCAGGACGCGTGGGACAGGCGCAGCTCCACATTGCTCCAGTCCACCACCTGCTTGGCCCAGGTTCCGTCCCGCGACAGCCTGTATAGTCGGAGGCGAGCTTCCTCGGTTCACGATCTCGAGAGCTTCAGCGCCAACACCAAGCGGGTGTTCAGGCACACAAGTGAAGGTACTCACCTAATCTGCTGTTCTAAATGTCATTGCAAGGTCATAGATAAGATTATGCTATATAATATCCATCTGTTGTTAGGCGAATGAAGAAAAAAAAATGAAGTGTCCAGTATAATAGTCAATAACGGTAGAAATTGTAAGTCTTGTTCAAACATTTCATTGCATTTGTTTTATCTGGAAGCAGGCTATGGATGTACTTATTATGTTTCCATCTAAATTATATTGAAAGTGGTTAGAGTAGCTCCTACTTTCTGTCACAAATGCTGAACTCACAACGGTCCAAAAATCGTAAGACAGTAAATCAATAGTACTCCATTGTACTCGGTAAGGACATGAGACAGAGCCTGCTTTCCCTCAAGAAAGACCTGTCACACTCCGTCTCCCCCCCCCCCTTTGTCCGACTAAGTTCAGATAAAATGCCTCAGGTAGAATGCCTCCAGACACAGCCCTAATCTTCCATCCTCCTCAACAGCACTTATGTTGATTTGAGATGAAAGTGAGTCTTCCTTTTTGTCATCACATAGCCCACTCCACACAGATCACTGATTGGCAGCCTGAGAACAGATCTAACAAGCCCTTCTCTAGTGAGCTTTTTTTTTCTTCTCCGTAATATAATCCTTGAGTCCTGATTTCTGGTTCAAGGATGAGATTGGAGGAAATGATTCTGATTTGATGTTGAAAGTGGATAGTATGACACATGAATGACCCATTTATGTGGGCTAATAGGTTTTTAAAGAAAGGTCTTTAAATGCAAATACTAAATGTCAACAGTATATCCATAACATACATCCTCTTTAACCTTTTTTTGCATTTTCATGCCTATTCTCCTGCTTATCAGTCCATTGACTGGAAGACCTGGAAGCATAGGTCTTTTCACAATCACATGCACACGTGCGTGTGCACACACACACACACACACACACACACACACACGGTGAAGTCATCCTGACGTGCTTGCTACATGTATTATCTGGAGATGTCAAGCCAGCGCAGATGCCTGTGTCATGTCATGTGCCGATCACTTTCTCCTCCTACTCGCCGTGGTGCTCCTCGGTCCCGCTTTAATGTGCTGTCTGTTGCTGGGGCCTCATGGCCGTCGTTAGTGTGGAATAGCAGCGCTCGGCTCGCGCCCGCGCCCGCGTCCACATCCACGTCCGCCTCGGTCCGGTGACTGCTCGGCGGAGACGTGGCCACCTCTCCGTGCCCCTGCATGAATCAAATGTGGTTTGCTGTTAATTGGACGGGAAATCAATGAGACCCCGAACACAAACATCCCCACCACCCCACCGCCACCACCATCCACTTGCTCCTCATAAGTCAATCTCATCAATGCCATCGCTCAGGCAGGGACTGTCTCTGTCTGTCTGACTGTCTTCCATCTCTGTATATGTTTTTATTGTTGTTTACATTGTTACCACAGAGTTAGTGTGCTGTGTTAACATACCAAAACAGCAACAGAGCCTGCCAGTGAATATTCTGCAAGAACTCACTGAAATGTGAAATATAAACATTTCCTGCTGCATTCCATAACCCTGGCTACATACTGTAGTATAATAATAATGATATTATTATTATGTATTTTCCACTGCAAATAAATATAATGAGTTACAGTCACAAATACAGGAGCTGACTTGAAAACATGCACTATTATAATCATGTGTATATCTCTTTGCAGATTTGTGTCTTTGTGTGTGTATATGCACATCTGTACATGGGTATATTTGCATGTGTCTAAGTGTATTCATAGTATGTGCTATGTGTGTCTCTGTATGTTTTTATTGTCAGTGTGTGTATATGGGGTTTCTGTGTGGGAGGGTGTATGTGGGTTTTCTGTGTGTGGGTGGGTGTATGTGTGTTTTGTTTGTGTGTATGTGTGTGTGTGTGTGCTGTACTGTATGGGACACCACTGCTGGTCTCTGAGGGTCAGTGGGTTGTGTGTGCTGTGTTCCAGGTCCATTCAACCATCTCAAATCCAGCCTGTTGGGTTCCACCTCCGACTCCAACATCAACAAGTACAGCACCATCAACAAGATTCCGCTCATTGCCCTCAACTTCACAGATGCCAATGACAGGAAGCCCCCATCTCCACCGTCCTCAGAGAAAACCATCATTGCCCCAAAAGTCAAAGATCGAACACACAACGTGACAGAGAAAGTAACACAGGTAAGGGCTGTGTGTACTTTGAGAAATGTGTGAATATAGTCTGTGCCTGATGAGTCATTTGTTTTCTGCATCCATACTTTATGGTAAAGATTTTATTGATGCAATCGATGGCTTCATCTAGACATTACTTTTGGTCAGGAAGAGCTGTCTCCATCAGCTTAACTACAGGAAGCAAGGTTTGCTTGGTGGAATATTTATGGAAATGTATGTAAAACAGATTATATTTAACCAAAAGCCAACAGCAGAATGGTGTTTACAAAGGTCACAGAATCCTAAATCTTCTTCCTCTCGTTGACATACAGTAGTGACAAATGTAAACCCTGTTTAAGCCCTGGAATAGATTTGTCTGCGATGAGAGAAAACATTCTTGTTAAAGCTTTTTAAAAAGTGTCACATTGATTTATTTGCATCTATTTGTTGTATATGTACAATAAAAAAAAACACTGTGTGCTGTTCTGCCCCTGTCCCTGCCCTGGCAGTACCTTTGAAACTCTCACTCAAGGTTGCACTGAATGTGGTCTGGCTCCAAGGGTAAATACACAACTGTGCTCTCCCTAATGTCAGAATCAGTCTCGGCTTGCACTTCAGGGCAGCAGGCCAAGTCTCCTTAATGGCACTCACATCCCCCTTTTTTGTGGTAGCTGAAAAGGGAACGAGAAACCGTTTTTTGTGTGTGTGTGTGTGTGTTTGTCTGTGTGTGTGTGTGTCCGTGATGGTCTCTGCTCAATGGATGGAAGCCTTCACTACAAAGTGCAGAGATGGCTATTGTTGTAGCTCCATTTTGTGCGACGGCTCGTGCTTTTGGCCTGTCACATTTGAGGGATTTTCAAATTACCTGCGCTGCCCGTGCGGATGGATGAAAACGCGATCTCCGATTCATCAGCGGCACTGCAAAGGAATGTGCTGATGTGACACTAAACAAGTCCTCTGCTGCCTCTCCCAATTTCTAATGAACTATTTATCAGAGAAAAGTGCACTCATTTGCTGACTGTCACAGCTCATTATACAGACGGCGGCACCCACTGTTGTGAGGCTTGAGTTACAGCATTCAGCACCTGGATTAGGCCTTAATTAATGACAAAGTCACAACCTTCTGCTTGCAGACTCGGACACGGGCCGATCAGATTTTCCATTTGGGTTTCTCATCTAGCATCTTAAGGTACTTAGCAAACGCGGCTGCGTCATTCAGCAGGAATGGGAACAACACGTAACCAGTAGCATATTGGAGTGTTTGGAAATCAAATACGAAAGGGGGGGGTGGGTGCTCGTCACCAACCCAGCCTCTGAAAGCACACAGTTTAATGAGTCATTTGTCAGAGCACTGGATGCTGTATTTGTCTTATGCTGTGATAATAACCCTAACAGCAGGGGCCACGTTGGACGTGAGTACTTAGTGCGGTGCTTGGCCTCTTCCGTGTAAGATGAAAGCCGAGACCCGCAGTGCTCTTTGAGAGAAAGCTTAGCAGCACCACTTCTCAGATTTGCAGAATCATATCTGCAGTCATGCCCTTGGGCGGAATGCCTTACCTGGATTGCTCTAGCAATAACCAGGCAGAGAGATGAATGACACTGTGGTTGCCTTGGATAGAGGAGCAAAGGCGGATAAATATTTCTGCCTCTGAGAGTAGTTGTGTCAGTGTCAATGATGCCTTCAAGGAAATAAAAATGCTTGTGTTTATAGTGGTGCCACAGAGAACACTAGACTCACAAAGGAATAACTGAAACCGCTTTATAGAAAAGTACAGAGACATATCAGCCTGGAAGTAATTAAAAAATGACAAGTCAGTTCTGATAAGAAGCAGCCTTAGTCTCTGAAGCTGTGCTATAGTTGTATTTGACATTAGAAATGAGAAAGGAAGCATTTCGAAAATAAAGACAAAGCAGAGACATATTAGACTGTGTGCAATGTTATTACTGGCAATGTTATTACTTCACACTGAAAAATGCTCATCTTTATTAGTTTTTCATGTGAAATTGGTAAAATTGGTGATCCTGAAGATAAGAACAGTCTCAATAAAGCTTGTTAACCACACCTAGAAAACAAAGATTTTACTTATAGGACTTTTTTATCATATATTTTATAATATAAAAACAGAAACTGATCTTTTATGCCTACTTCTTCATGGCACTAACTCTCCCATTGTCTGTGCTTGTAGGTCTTGTCTTTAGGTGCTGACGTGCTGCCCGAGTACAAACTCCAGACGTCTCGCATTGACAAGTTCACCATCCTGCACTACAGCCCGTTCAAAGCGGTGTGGGATTGGCTGATCCTGCTGCTCGTCATCTACACGGCTATCTTCACACCCTACTCAGCCGCCTTCCTGCTCAATGACCGCGAGGAGCAGAAGCGGCGCGAGTGCGGCTACTCGTGCAGCCCGCTCAACGTGGTGGACCTGATGGTGGACATCATGTTCATCATCGACATCCTCATCAACTTCCGCACCACCTACGTCAACCTAAACGAGGAGGTGGTCAGCCACCCGGCCAAGATAGCCATCCACTACTTCAAGGGCTGGTTCCTCATCGACATGGTGGCAGCCATCCCCTTCGACCTGCTCATATTCGGGTCGGGATCCGATGAGGTAAGCGTCCGAGCTGCCCTTTCTGTCTGCAACGGGCTCTTTTTTCCTCCCCATCTCTAAATGGGGTCCTGGGAGTTCAGTTCCTATTCACTTGTAGCTTCTTAAAACCTGAATGTTTCATGTCTCAGATCTGAGGGGATTATTGTATTAGATGCAATGCTGGATTTCTTTTTTTTTTCTGAATGGTGGCCGTTTCTAAAATCCATTTATGTGGATTAATGGCTTACCAAATGGCAATCAATGGTGCATTTAAATGAGGAGGGGAGCGAGGGAAGTAAAAGAGAGAGAGAGAGAGAGAGAGAGAGAGAGAGAGAGAGAGAGAGAGAGAGAGATTGTTTACACAGCTTACATGCTCCTGTTAGTGGGCTACTGGCCAGGAAGGCTTGTTTATTCCTGTGAGAATATCCCATCAATGGGTCATCCTGGCATTTAGGCACATGCTGTTCCACGTGACCGGATAGAGTAATGGGGGACTCCAGATGTGCATAGTCAGTTGAAGCTTTGGCCAGGGATGGTGATGTAATGGTTTGTCTTGGATACAAAGCAAGGCTTCAGTAAATAAAGAGCACTGACACCATAGCGGGCTCTTCAGTTGAATGAAATTTGGAATTTCTCACCAGGGATGTTCTGTATCTTTAGATATTTGGCACTGAGAATATCTTTGTTTTGTTGGAAAACACAAGAATTTTACCAATTTAGATATTGCATTTTCATTGCCGTTTTTTTTTTTTTTTCTCAAGAATCTCATGTAGATATCAGTCATATGAAGAGCTGTCTCCCTGAGAAGACAGCCCTCTGTCATTTGCCCAGAGGGATTGCACTACTGTACCTGAAACACTAATTAGACAGTCATGAACATCTTTCTTATGTTGTTCTCTAAAGGCTAACACTTGCCTGCAGTGCCAGGGCCATCCGTTAGACAACTACTCCGGAGATGTGTCATTTGTGTGTGGGGGGGCAAACAGCTCCTGGTCTGACAAACAGCTCTGTCAGAGACCAGCCTCGGCGGCGAGCAGTTTAAAGGGTAATTGGTGGCCATTTGGATCGCCCTGCTTTTCTTGAGCAAGACGCTACAAAGGAGCCGGGTGCTATTTATCGCAGGCCTATTTATTCCAAAAACTCGGCTCTTTCAAAGCGCAGCTGGTGTGCGAGACCACAATGATCCGGGTACTTTATATCGCAGCCCAAAGCCTCAAGGTGGAAGGCGCCACCCTGCCCACCCCCACCCCGCCGAGCCTTTCTCTCATGGTTTTCTGTCAGCCGGCTCTAAGACGGTGGAAACAGAGCTCCTCCCTTGCCATTGTATGGCACAGCTTTAATTTAATAACACTAGGCAAGCTGTCTACTTAGGCTCCAAATGGGGAACAACATTGATTTCACGTTTCACAGGGCTAGCCATTTATGAATGACATCGCAGCACAGTTTTCGAGGGACTTTTTTCGACTGACCTCAGCTGAATGGACAGAGCACAATCTCGACTTGGTTGAGTTATTCGTTCATTACAGGGTTTTCTCCTCCTGCGGTTGACCAGATGGACTATGGCCCTGCTGTGGTCCGTCATCTGTATTTTTAGAGGGGCAGCAAATGAGCAGCGGACAGATGGTGGATTCAGGAGGCCGTTCCCGTGTTTCATTTACAGGAGTCACATGTGGGGCTTTAGCCCACCTCCGCACTGCACTGAGAGCAGTGCTACTGTACCTCAGCAGCTTATGGAAACCTTTTAATGAAATGCCTTCTCTGTGTGTGTGTGTGTGTGTGTGTGTGTTTGTGTGTTTTGTGTGTGTGTGTGTGTGTGTGTGTGTGTGTGTGTGTGTGTGTGTGTGTGTGTGTGTGGCATGCTTTATAGAATTGCTTCAATCTCTCTTTTTATTCCAAAGAACATGCCTGCTTTTATCCGCCTATTGCTTTTAAAGAACAACTTAAAGTGATGACTTTTTCAAGCAAAGGCAGTCCATGAATCCCGAATTTCCATCTCAGTTTCAATTATTGATGTGGGACATCTTCATCCCAAGCATCGCATCATCTAAATGAAGCTCTCTGTGGCAGTCGAGGACATGGGTTATGTTATTGTTTGTGACATTTTCAATGGACCGCAATATATGTTTACTGTGTCACTGCGACCAGAGGTAGATTAATATGACAGCGGCCTATAAAGACCGCGTTGGACACTAAAAGCAAGGGAGTAATTCAGAAAAACATTGTGGGCGCATCTTGTTGACCTCAATCCACATGAGCAGAGATCCCTTTTTATGCATGGCGCGAGATGGTGGCTTGCCCAGTACGTACAGTAGCGTACATATGATAATGAATGAGAGTTTACCTATCTCCACCAACCTTGTTGAATGAATATGAACAGACAGTATCTCACAAAGTTGTGTACGGTACTAACATATCTTTGGTGTATGCTTATGTTTGTAAGCATTAAATCTGATGTTGATGTACTTCTCAAGGCCAAATTAGTATACCCCAAATATACCACATATAGTACACCACCATCTCCTTTACTTTTCATATAGCTATATTAACTGAGCTACTAGCCATCGTTCAATAAGACTTAAGTTGTGTAAAGCACATGTATAAATCACTTCAGAGTTCCCTGTTAAATCCAAATCATTCACAGTCATTCTTTGCAATACTACAGTACCGTGAGCCATCCTTGCTACCCTCTCTCTCTCTCTCTCTCTCTCTCTCTCTCTATCCACCTCTCTCCCTCTCTCTCTCTCTCTCTCTCTCTCTCTCTCTCTCTCTCTTGCACACCACAACATCGCTCCTCTCAGGCATATCGCTGTCAGCTGTGTCCATGAAGACGTTCTCCCAAAAATATCCCCGTGCTTTCTCTATAACCTCAATTTCCGATGTTGTGTTTTAATTGTTAACTAAAGCAGCGAACTCCCGATAGAGGACGGGGTGTAAGTGTTGCCGTCTGCGATGCCGATGAGATAGAACAAACAGCATATTCCCCAGCCTCGGCCGTGTTTCCCCAGTGGATCTTGGCAGATGAGAGGTGTCCTCCGCCTGACTGTGTGTTAATTTGGCCCTGGAAGAGCGTGCCAGCATCGCATGCCAAAATGAGGACATTTGAATATGAAAAGCAGACAAAAAAACGTATGAATACATATGACGCATCCTGGCTGGCACATCTTATTTAAGTCCCATATCGACTTTATCTCCTCCGTTTGTAAACTAGAGGTAATTAAGGGCTACTTTTAGAGGGGGAAAAAAACATTGAATCAATACAGTGTTAAGTAAGTGTTGAGTTTAAAGACCTTTGAATTAGGGAACCCATTTTCTTCCCTTAAGAGACCAGTCTAGTTTTCGAGACGAAACGTCCTTCACCTAATCCTGTGTCTGTTATGCCCCTCGTTTGCAGACCACCACGCTGATCGGCCTGCTGAAAACGGCGCGGCTGCTGCGGCTGGTGCGCGTGGCCCGCAAGCTGGACCGCTACTCGGAGTACGGTGCAGCCGTGCTCATGCTGCTCATGTGCATCTTCGCGCTCATCGCCCACTGGCTGGCCTGCATCTGGTACGCCATCGGCAACGTGGAGAAGCCCTACCTGGAGCACAAGATCGGCTGGCTGGACAACCTGGGCGTGTCCATCGGCAAGCGCTACAACTACAGCGACCCGAGCTCGGGCCCGTCGATCAAGGACAAGTATGTGACGGCGCTCTATTTCACCTTCAGCAGCCTGACCAGCGTGGGATTCGGCAACGTCTCGCCCAACACCAACTCCGAGAAGATCTTCTCCATCTGCGTCATGCTCATTGGCTGTGAGTAAGACACAACAAAACTCAAATGCAGATCTGTGTGTGTGTGTGTGTGTGTGTGTGTCTATGTGTGTGTGTGTGTGTGTGCTGTTATGTATGTCTCTGTTGGTTCATAAAGACAGTTTGTAGATCCGCATACAAAAACACTGTACCTGTTGAATATTGTATAGTGTCCTCATACATTGCCATGTAGCATATGTACATACAGGTGTGTGTGGGTGTGTACTGTGCATATCCCTTAATGCTGGAACTGATGTGCTTATACCAAGCTCAACAGGATTACTGGTCTGTGAGAAAATGACCACCAGCACACACTCCTATTCATACATGCATACATACAGTATGTATTCTGCCTAAGGATGCCATGGATTAAAATTAGGTGGCACGGTTATCAGTGAAAGAATTAACCTTAGTTTCATGGTTAATTTCTACAATTCAGGGATCGCCAGTTCCTCTGCAATTCTCACTATGTAACCTTATCATAGTCATATACACAATAGTGTCACTTTTTTGTGATTTGTTAAATTAGCAGAAAGGGCACCTGATATGCTACAACAGTGTCCATGAACACAGGAGGGAGTAGATGCCATAGAGTAGATTTTAAAGAGTAGGAAACATGTAACAGAAGAGAACTGAGATTAGCTTACAGTATAACGTTATAACCGGTTATTTATAAACTCCAAACTGGTTATTTTAAACATCCCTAGTGCTGCCACATTCACAGCATGCAGGCTCTATGTGTTTGTGTTTGTTTCTGAATAACCAGGAGGGTTGTAGTGCTCATTCCTGTCACCTAGACAGAAATAAGGTGACTCACCTGCTCTTTTCCTTCTCTCCTCTCTCTGTCTCCCTCTCATTCTTTTCTCTCTCTCCCTCTCTCGCTTTCTCTCTCTCCCTCTCTCTCTCTCTCTTTCTTTCTCTCTCTCTCCCTCTCTCTCTCTCTGTCTGTCTTTCTCTCACCATTCCTACATGCCTCCTCCTCCTCACCTCGCACAGCTCTCATGTACGCCAGCATCTTTGGCAACGTGTCAGCCATCATCCAGCGGCTCTACTCCGGCACGGCGCGCTACCACATGCAGATGCTGCGGGTCAAAGAGTTCATCCGCTTCCACCAGATCCCCAACCCCCTCCGCCAGCGCCTGGAGGAGTACTTCCAGCACTCCTGGACCTACACCAACGGCATCGACCTCAACACGGTACGGATGTGACGGCCTGCCGACGCATCCTGTCGGCTCTCACCTTGGGTTAAAAGCAGCAGTGCTGAACCTCATTTGGGGGCATTAGTTCTGTTGGTAACATACTGTGTACATGAGATCAATACCTCAAGCGGACGCTGTCATTGATATAATGACAGAACTCATAAAGGTTACGCCACGCTCACCCCCATCACTGGCCAGCACGATTGGTGAATGCACAACACAACCCTTTATGAGTGCTCATACACAGTGCTGCTGAATGCATGTCGCTCTGTTTTAAGCGCACTGAGCCCGTCAAAGAATGTCTGTATCGTTGGACAGTTGTCGTTATTGTTGGATAGTTTGATGCAATGTATTTTCTGTTTGTCTTGGTGTTGTGTTCCTGTGGTTGTATGATGTATTCTGAAAGCAAATGCTTGTCTCTTTCCATGTCGGCCACATGTCAAATGGAATGACCTCACCCCATTGGAAAAAGCAGGAGGTAAATGCGCCATAACAGGAACTCTGCTGTTTTATACCACTTTTGCAGATTGTTGTACTTGATTTCATCTCTGTGATAACTCATGCTGTGTAGTGTTTCCCCTCAACCATAAAAACCCCAAGCCCTGAAACAAATAGTTTTGAATAACCTCTAAACAAGAACATTGCATAACAATAATAAAAAGAAAACAACCCAAAGTCTTAATCCCAGTCTAATATAAAGAAAAACATACCAATTGCAATATTAGACACATCTTCCATAGTCTTTCAATGAAGCTGAGATTTTGACCAGCGACTTCATACAGTACAAAGCATATGTCTTTGCCTTTGATGTTTAAAGGGTCCTTTTGAACTCAAATGGAATCTCACAGACGCACACTGCCATAGGAGTGTGGAGAAGCACTGTCTTTCTTGTTGCCATGCAGTTTACTATCTCAGCTAAAGCTCGCTGGTGCATGCCTACCAGGCTCTAATTAATAGCGTGCTGGGAGCAGTTTATGTGCTCCACACATACAGGGTGTCTCGTGCACGCCAGCTTTAGCATTTCTACTGTATGCGTGCTAAGAACCCTCAATTACCTCTCTCATATCACACCTGAGTAAGCTTACTTTATGCAAATCCCAACCTCTTCATCTCTCAGAGCATGAACCAAGGCAGGGGACAAATATAACTCCATACATGTGCATGGAATGTGTAATGGAATTTCCGCTGTATTGCTATTATTAATGGACATCTCAGAGCTTGTTGAGGATTGTTATTAGGGTCTAGATTGGTTTTAAGGCTGGGGTAAAGATACCTCTAAACCTCCACTACTGGCCACTAAACGGAGGAAAATCAATTTATTTTAAATAGGAATCCAAACTAGAAATAGAAAATATTTTTGACAAAATATATTTTGTGTGTGTGTGTGGCGTGTGTGTGTCTGTGTGTGTGTGTGGTGTGCTGTGCTGTAGGTGCTTAAAGGTTTCCCCGAGTGTCTGCAGGCGGACATCTGCCTGCACCTCAACAATAACGTGCTGGAGGAGTGCAAGGCCTTTCGGGGGGCCACCAAAGGCTGCCTGCGTGCACTGGCCATGCACTTCAAGACCACCCACTGCCCACCCGGCGACACGCTGGTCCATTCCGGCGACGTGCTTACTGCCCTCTACTTCCTGTCGCGCGGCTCCATCGAGATCGTTAAGGACGACATCGTGGTCGCCATCCTCGGTGAGTCCCGTGGACAGGCATTTGCGTGTCTCGAGCTGTGAAGGACACAGGAACATAAGATGGCCCTTCTCTTTGATGTCCCACAGAGACATGCTCTGCCT
Organism: Alosa alosa; assembly: GCF_017589495.1. NCBI lineage: Eukaryota > Metazoa > Chordata > Actinopteri > Clupeiformes > Clupeidae > Alosa > Alosa alosa. Next base: position 16,997,755 of record NC_063191.1, read on the forward strand.
TGTGTCTCACTCGAGTATTCCCAACCGTGTGCGTCTTTGTCAATACTAATTGCATGATTTTGCCTGTAGCCAGGTCATGACAAGGCTGAGCATTTGCTCAGCTAATTTGATTAGGCAACTGTGACATTTTTCAGGAAAGAGCTTGTGCTAATTGCTGCTGAAAATGACTTTCCCTCTCCGTGCAAGAGTGTGTATGAATAAAGATATTTTTTAATGATGGGATTGTTTATATGTGTGTATACAGCATAGCTAATGACGATCATCCTTGAAGTACATGGGCATGCATATCTAAATCCATTTACTGTCCTCTCTGTCTGTGTGTTTATAATAGTGAGGGTGACAGTGCCATGCACCATTGAGATCTATCATCTGTTTGTTGGAGGGTGTTTGGACATTTTGAATGAAATTATTCCATTTTGCCCCGGTGGACGATTGCTCTGTGTTTACTGAATATGAAAGTAAGGCTTCTGGCGGCCCCGGACTGACTCCCTGCTGGAAAAATGGTCTCGCTCTTCAAACGCTCACGTCACTTTTTTTTTGGATCAAGTTCAGCTGACCTTGTGGAGGAGGTGAAGGTGGAGGAGGAAGAGGAAGAGGAGAAGCGCTCTTTTCCCCTTGTCTCCCGCTGACTGAAATGAATACGTGGCTTCGCGTCACCGCGTGTTCTTGGCTCGCCCCGTTGCCGTCAAACGGGTGAGCGCATCCCAAGCCGCGGCCCTGTCACATCACCACCCCCACCCCCACCCCACCCCCCTCCCCGCCATACCTCCTCCTGCACCCCTCCGCCTATTGTAAGCTCAGATCACTGTACGCTGGCCCCTGCCCGCTCCCAGGGTCCTGTCTGGCATAACTGGGGCTCATCAGATTGGGACAGGGCTTTATGACATTTCTACATTTCTGTTAGAGTGGCTGCCTCTGGTCCCCGTCCGACATCTTCAAAGAGCACCGAGGAGCGAGCTGCCAGCGCCACGCCCGTCAACGTTTTATCTGTATCTCAAGACCATGAAGACAAATTACAAAAAAACATTGATGGGGCAGAGAAGGGGAAGACCTTGGCAGAGGAGGGGAGAAAGCGATGGAATGGACATGGCTTGCTCAATTGTTTTCGTTTATTTTATTTTTTTTTTTCTCGTTGTGTTATCCGATACCCCGGCACAGTGCCGAACTACAGCTGGGACTGGCTGACTAGCAGCTATGAACAGCTGCAATTAGCTAATGCTTACTCCTGTCACGCTGCTTGGCTCGGTGCGGATCTGGGCAGGTGTGGGTGTGCTTAGCCATGTTTAAACGACCCATTTTTCACCCAATGAATTTGGGACTGCTGGCGTAGTGAGGTCCCACACAAGGGCGAGAGTGAAGGCGTGGTGCCATGGAGCGTAAACGCCGTACACCTGCTCATGGAGAGCGTACACCTTTTATGGTTTGGTATCTCAAGCAGTCTTTTTATTAGACTTTACTATTACAGTGTGTTCTGCTATGAGACAATCCTGTCCTGAGACTCAAACAGCAACGCACTTTGGACCAGAGGCCAACAGCAGGCAAAGGATTGTACTGCATTAGCTCTTAATTAGAAATATGTAATTTTTCCACAAATAGTATGCCTTCTTCCAATGCCTTCTACAACTATAGTTTTTTTTTTTCAGTGTATCTCACGCTTGACCTCATAGTCGCAGCCAGAGGAAATGGAAGTGGTCTCTATGAAGACCATGAGCATGACTCCATTGTTTCTCAGCGTGTTCTTCCATGAGGAGCCAGCAGCCGTGGACGCGACAGACACCTCGATAGGTCACCCTCAGGCTCACCATGAGCTGGGCCAGCTCCTCTCCTTTAAAAGAGAAGGCCACACGTGGCCTGACATTTACGGACTTGGCCTCATTTAAAGGCATCCGTGGCAGCCAAAGATGCCCTTTTGACTATAGACCTGTCCCCCCACACGCAACCACCCCACAGTGACAGTTGATGTGAGTTTGGGACAAACTGTTCTTAATTTCTTTTTCATGTTTTTTGAGTGCGACGATTCATTACGCCGATTACATACTAACAGCATTTGGAGAGCAAAACCAAATCGTTGAGTGTATCATCACAAGGACATATTCCTTTTGAAGTGAGCAGAGCAAAGCTTGTCAGTCACCAAATACGGGAGATTCCCGGGGCATCAAAGGCTGAGTTAACACAGTTGCAGTCGTGCTTCAATAGTGCATCTGAAGGGGTGCGTGAGAGCAACGTAGATGGGGAAGCCGATATTACCTGGCCATGTATGCACTCCTAATCCACTTTCAACATTGTTTTGTACATAATCCTCATTCCTCACTGAAGCAGTTGCCCTTATTTGACCTCTGTTTTCCACCGTCTCAGCTGACTGTCTCTCTCCACCCCTTGGTGTACCACAGGGAAGAACGACATCTTTGGGGAGCTGATCCACCTCTATGCAAAGCCAGGGAAGTCCAACTCAGATGTCCGGGCCCTGAGTTACTGTGACCTGCACACCATCCAGAGGGAGGAACTGTTAGAGGTGCTGGACATGTACCCAGAATTTTCTGACCACTTCCTCACCAACCTGGAGCTTACGTTCAACCTTAGAGATGAGAATGCTAAGGTAATCTCACTCTCGGGACCCCGGGAACCAAGCCACTGCATGATCACCTTCAACATGGAATGGCAAAAATGTTTCCTCGTAGAAAATGATGTATAGTCGAATTGTACTTTTACGCAAATACGTGTCTTTGGAATCACATCTTTTTACATTTCTCTAGAACACATACTCACAAGGCAGTGATTCAGATGGAGAAGATACCAAGAGCCGAAGAAAAATTTCTTTTAAACGCAAGCCATCTAAAGGTGAGTGCATACGACTTTACCCTAGGGACACACATCTCTCGCATCTCTCCCCAGCAAACATCAGTGACCTTTACCACTAATATACAGCATTTACCAATCGAATGTAGCGTTAACGATGCCAGATAACACTCTAAACCATTGACCACACTACCACTCTAACAACAGCATAAGGCCATTGAGCTAGCTGCCTTTTGAAGCGCGGTTACATAGTTAGTGCTTTTGTGTAAGCCCTCTGGCTTCCTCCCAAATCAGTCCCTTTGAATCCTGAACAAAACTGACACACAGGCAGCCGTAGTGCGAGCACTTTGCGTCGGGCAAAGTTGCATTGTTATTTTCCCTCAGAGCGTGTCCCAGAGGAGGGTTATCAAGAACGGCGCGTTACCCAGCGCTGTGTGTTCCACCGCCTCCTGCTGATTACCGTTCCTCCCACAGGGGAGAGCAACAAGGAAGTGGAGAGCGACTCCAGGAAAGACAGGGAGTCATACGCCGGCTCCAAGAGGGGATCGGAAGACAGGAGGCACTCCAGGGACAGTCAGCAGCAGCAGCAGCAGCAGCAACAGCAGTCACCACAGCAGTCACTGCCGCCTGGGTTCCCCAGCTCGGGGATTCTGGGATATCCCTCGGTCCAGGATTACGCCCTCACCCCAGACTATAGCTACACCAGCGACATCCAGGCGAGAGACGTCACGGAGAAAAAACAGATTGACAAAGGTAAGACAAGTGGACGAAAATCCAGCAGCTTTCTATCGAGAGCCACCTGTGTTGTTAGTTTCAACCTGAAAATTGCTCCCCTAAACGGATGAGTACAAACCTTAATCTACTGTTCTTTTTCATGACTACACCTATCATCACATTTTTCTGAGTGTTTCGGGAGTTGAGTTTTAAAAATTGGTTTAAATTGAAGCTACTCACTCTCGGGGAACAAGTGAAGTCCTCTTAAGCAGCCCAAAAAGCTCTGGATTAAGCCATTACTGCACAGACAAAAAAACATGCCAGTCAACATCCTATTAAGAGGATCACGCTGACTTCCAATGATCCATTATCAGCCCTGTGTTTCAAACTAAACAAGATATTTATTTTCCCAAATGACCAATTTCTCAGAAGAGAAATAAAAGAGCATGTAATCATATCTCATGATGTAAGATGGGGGAAAAAAGTATGTATCTAAGATCCTCAGATGACACCATTAATGAAATCAGTGTGCAATCAGTGTCAGTGGTAAATCCAGGCTAAAGCTGAAGCTGTTTGTGTCTGTGCACACACATCAACACATGTGTGCCATGCATGCAGGTGTATGTGTGTGTGTGTGTATGTGTGTGTGTGTGTGTGTGTGTGGGGGGGGGGGTGTATATACATGTATATATGTGCGTGTATGTGTATGTGTGTATGTCTGTGTGTGTTTGCAATCTGACATTGTGACCAGGGGCCAGGTCTCTCAGAGGCTTAAGTCAGAGCACAGGCCTTTTTCCGAGGCATTAGGGAAAATCCGTTAGTGCCCACATCCAACGCCCCCACTACGTGGTATGACCCCGTTTCTCTCTGTCTATCTATCTCTCTCTCTCTCTGTCTATCTCACTCTCTCTCTTTCTCTCTCTCTCTCTCTCTCCACATCTCCCCTGGTTCACAAGTTAATGCCCCACTATCTCAGCCTTCAAGCTGCCATGCGTCCTGAGATGACTGCTGGGAAATCTGGGTTGTCGTTTCCATGCAACCTGCTTCACTTTTTAATGTCTGGGCCAAATCACTCCAACCTAGACACTCGCAAAAACAAGCACACTTAACACACACAGATGCATACATATAAAGACATACTCACACACACATGCACACACACATGCACACATAGGTGCAGGTATACTCAGACACACACACACATACACACACACATACATAAACACACTTACACTCACACCCACACACTAGAAATGATGTCTTAAAACCAGATGCAGTGCTGACTTGACAGGTGTTCAGAAGGATGTGAAGACTGTCAATCTGAGTGTTCTTCCCCCTGTCCTCAGCACACAGCCCTCTCACTTGGTACACTTATCAGAGCTGACGAGGCTGCAGCACAGACACAGAGAACATTCACTTCAAACTTCAGCCACAGTCAGTCTTAACACATAAACAATCTCAACAATAAAAAAAAGAAACTTGAACTACTAGAAAAACAAAATTGTACTATTATTATTATTTTAAAAAGCAACGATCAGAATTGCTGAGACGCCTGTTTTGACGGGGGAAAAAAAGGAGACCGGAGCGCACGAAAACTTTTCAATTACCCGCGTAGCTCGCCGTGTGAATGGCGTATTGGTTACAATGAGTGAGCGAGCCACTGTCGGCGGGGGCCAAAGCTGTTAGTAGTTTTATAGTGCTGCTTTCAGCGGCGCATCACAATAGAGGCATCAGCAGGTGTCAGTGGGAGATAACCCCTTGTGTTTGCCACAGTGTCCCTCGTAATGCGTGGGACCACACAGATAGGAGCTCCCGCCACGACAATTCCACTCCACAAAGAGCCAGCACCAAAGGCCAGGGCCCGGCTCTCAGCCCAGGATGAATGGGGCTCTATTTCCATGCATTGTGCTGGATGATTGATTAATGTTGGAAATGGCCTCTCTGCATGCACACTCATATTCATATCTTGCCCCCGCACCCCCCGCCCCCACACTCTTCTCTCTCTCATTTTCTCTCTCTCTTTTTCTCTCTCTCTTTTTCTCTCTCTCTTTTTCTCTTCCTTACTCTCTCTCCCCCACCCCCTCTGTCTCCGTGTGTGCTTCCAGCGGTAGATGAGTGGGCCTGCGAAAAGCCCAGGGACTTCCTGCAGGAAATGGTGCAGTCTCCTGACGCGCAAGGAGCCGACGACTCGGGCAGCGAGATCACCTATGGAGAGGTGGAGCATCGCTTGGACCAGCTCCAGGAGCACCTGAACAGGTTCGTACACAACAAACAAACAAACCATCATTCAGTTACATCACACTTGAACGCAACCCCCAACTTGGCTAAGTATGCCCAATAGAACACCCCATTTTATCTCCCGACTCTAAACGCTTCCTATTGGAATGGGCTAAGCTCTTCTGGATTACTGTACACTCGTGCTGACAACACCCCCCCTCCCAGAGAAAAACGTGTGCCGTGAGTGACTGCCTCTCAAAGCGCCCGCAGTGTCGGTCTTCATGGGAGAGGCGGCGCTACAGCAGAGGTGGCTATGAGAGCCACTCTAAATGGGTGCTCAGTCTGTGGTAAGGTCCCAGTGAAATACGGCTGAGGGTTATCACGCCAGAGCACGCTGGCATTGGCCCCATGGAGACTCTCCAGTGCAGCCCACGGCACAGGCACCGCCGCTGGCCGATAACGGCACACTTTGCAAAGCAGCCGGCTGTGCAGGGAGAACAGCAGCAGGTGATATTCATGGAGGAAATTATACAGCCCCCCCCCCCACACCACCCAAAAAAGAGGGAGAGAGGGGAGGTGTGTGTGTGTGTGTGTGTGTGTGTGTGTGCTGAGGGGGTGCAGTAACCTTGTGTCATGCAGGTTTTATTTTTCCATCTGTGAGTGATAGCTTCTCCTGTGCACTCTTTTTGACCTCCCTCCCCATCTCTGTCTTTCTCTCTCTCTCTCTCTCTCTCTCTCTCTCCCTCTCCCTGGTTACGGCCCCTGCGTCCCTCTCCTCATGTCACCGGCAGGCCTCTCCCCTCTGGCTTTGCCCAGGAGGATGGAAGGAGAGGGACCTGAGGACTGGAGGGTGGTCACGTAGTAGGCAACTGCAGCTTGCTGAACAGCGTTAGCAACACCAGTGCAGCAGCCAGCTCACCAGTGTACCAAGCTCAGGTCAAAGAGACACTAGAAGGAACATTTCACAAGTGAAATGGGGACCAGGGAAATTAAGTTCTTAAGGCTAAACTAACTATGCACCTGTTAATAACAGCTCTTTTGTACCCAAAGCTGGTCCACTGCATTGTGAATATGAATGTAAATAATCATATCTGTTACATACAGTACAGCACACACTCTAGAGCAGCTGCACTTTGAACAGAACACCAGCTCCCCCTAGTGGTCCGATCATGCCAACACTACACTTTTCTGTGAGTCTGATGGTTACTGTTTGGTTATGTAGGGACCAAAGCAAAAGCTCATGGTGCTGTGTTCATGTGGTGTTCCCAGGCTGGAGTCTCAGATGACGTCGGACATCCAGACCATTCTGCAGCTGCTACAGAGGCAGTCGTCCATGGGCCCCCCGGCCTACAGCACGGTGACGGCCAGCCCGGAATACAAGAGGCCTGCCATCCGGGTGCAGCCCATCGCCGCCATCATGACTGCCCAGTCCCCCAGTCAGCCAACACAGGTACACACAACTCCAGGGCATGCACCAGACACTACTAACATATATTATAAACATAATATTGTATCCTATTAGGAATGGTCCTGGTCTTATTCAGCCATAGTAAACCGAATTCCTCTCTTTTCCTTCACAGAACACTGATTTCTTCAGCTTGGCACAGCTCCCTCAGAACCCCAAAGAGTCACCGTCAGGCCTGGTCCCCCTGGACAGCGCACGACCCGACGACCCCCTCTCAGCATTACTGGCCGTGGACGCCTGCGTGGACCACAGACACTCTTCCCCGCAGACTGCTCTCGTCAAGCAGCAGCAGCAGCAGCAGCACTCCCAGCCCATGCTGCCCATCCAGCCTCCCTCCTCCTCCTCCTCCTCCTCCTTAGACCCATCACACAGTGCAGGGGCAGCAGGACTCCACAAACCCCAGTCTGACCCTGCGCTCATGAGGGAGTAGCGCTCCCCCTCGCCCGCCCCCCCACCCCACCTCTCCCTGGCTCTGGCTCTCTGTCTGCTGCAGCCTAAAGTCACTCAGGGTCTGGTTGGCCGTGTTGACTGTCTGTCCGTTCTCTCATCACACTGTATGTAGCTGTACCACTGGCAAACCTTCTCTTCCGTAGTTTAGCACTTTCCTTGAGACATTCGTTGTGGTTCTTGGAGATATGTGTGCAAAATGACAAGAGGATACCTGAATAGGTCAAGGTCCATGAACATGTCCTGTCACGTGATGTAGCCAGCAACTTGAAGAAAACAGCACAGGCTTGTTGACCAAGGGGAAGGACAAAGGGTGTGTTTTAGAGTATTTCTGACTCTTGAGTATTCATTTTCTTTCTCTTAACATACAAAGTAACCAGATGTCCTTTTTGAAATATGGCCTGCTACTCCAGATTGCCCTGTAGTGGCCTAGTGTTGTCCTACACCAGATCATGCAGATCAGAGCTGCATCTCTGATGCAGATTAAATATCAGCCAAAAAAGAAAATCACAGCAAATAGTGCCTAAACAGACAGTGAACTGAATTGATATCAACCATGAAAGGCTTTATTGTTGCCTCAGTTGAATATTACATAAACACTTTAGACGTATCGTATTTCATAACGTTGCTTGTTCAGTAGTATATCCACCATGGGCCCCATGTTCTAAAACAGTATAAAATGAAGGTCATCCATTGTTGAATGCCATCTCTCTGACGGTTACAACGATCTGAGAGTGATGATACAATGTGTAATTGGGGGAAAGTGGGAACAAAGGGCCTTCCTCCACACTAACCAGATAGTGAGCACACTTCAAATGCAAGGCTGGTGCCACCAACTTTGGCCCTAGGGTTTACTTGTATAAGCAATAAAGTCACATACACACACACACACACACACAAACACACACACACACACACACACACACACACACACACACACACACACACACACACACACACACACACACACACACCACACATACACACACACACACACACATTTGTAAATGGTGTCACCGCAAGGCACATGTCTGCACCGAGTTTGTCTTTTTACTTCTTTAGTCTTTACGAGCTCGTAAAAGCAGAAAATGCCCTGGCGGTTTACACTGACACTGGCTACATGTTAGTTTCTTGTACAATTCCATATTTTAAACCAGGTTTTTAAGCTTGATGTTGCACAAACCCTACATTAGGTATTTATTAGAAAAGCTTGAAATGGCTTTATTTAATTCTTTTTCTATACTGATAGTTGATTGTAATTATATTTACTTCAAAGGATTGAGAAATTAGAGCATATTTTGCATGTTGGATACCCACAGAGTATATATCAAGAAACTGTTGGATCCAGTTGTTTCCTAATGGCATGTGTATGTTTTGGGGCTTCCAGAAATTAAGAAATAGCTAATATATTCAAAGCATCGTGCTTATAATCCTATATCTGAACTAGGTTGGTCCCGCATATTGGGACATAACCACACTCTGTAATCAAAATGTTCTGCAAAAGCATACTGACTTGCTTGACCCTTGACCCAAACTAGAGAAATCTGACATCTCTCAGTATTTTGACCCCCACCCCCACCCCGAAACAATAAGCAGATAAGAGTGAGTCATCTTTATATCCAATGAAGTCACTGGCTGTAGCACATGATAAACAGAAGAAACAAATGACAATAAGACACAAAGGCTGCACAGGAACTTGCTGGTTCAAGAGCTTTGTGATTTATTTTACCATGTTTAAGATATTCCCTTCTGAGGAGAGAACTTGCACTTTTCGATCATGTAAGCGCCGTTTCTGCACTGTAATAATTTCTATGTAAATATGTATAAAGTGCAGGTTTGGAGAAACAACAATAAGCAATGGGGAACTGTTGATGGAGCATTGTGTTGATATTGACAGTGTGATAATGAAATGTTAGGCTACTGCAATCATTTGCACATCAACTTCAGACTTATGAGGCAGTCTCTTTTTAACCTACAGTATAGTGTGTTTCACAGTTGTTTTTATGCATATATGCCACTGTATATTTTATACATTGCAACACTTTACAACTGATTATTTGAATGTTTCAGTTCTTAAATGAATTAAATGTATTATATCCAATGTATATAGCACAGTTGATATAGTAAAAATACTTTGGAATATTGTGTAAATACAGAATGACTATTAAAAATGTATGCTGCCTAATAAAGGCTTCTGTATGTTATTGTTTCATATTTTTGGACTTTTTAGCTTTTTATTCGATTGGACAATGAAGAACAGATAGGGGCTGAATCCCAAAGTGAGCCCTGAGGACTAAGGACTAAAGACTCATAGGCTTAATTGATCGTAGGTGTTAAGTGAGTGAGTGTGTGAGGCCACATGGGCTCAGATAGGTATAAATGGGATTGGGACAGTAGTTCACGGGATCACATGTTACCATGGCGACGTTTAATAACAGAGATGTTGCTGACACGTTTTGTGGTCGCGTGTCATGCTGTTTGTTTACCTTTGTAATTTCCGGATTTTCCTATATGGTCTCTGCGGTAAACGTCAAAATGCTTTGAACCCTGGGTAATTCCCTTTGGTGAAGTCTGCACTGATGCAGATTCACGGAAAAGCCTCAGTAAGTGTGTACTCAAACCCTCACGCCCTTTGAAATACGACATTAGGACAGCCCTAAGCCCTTATGAATTTCACGAGAACGCGCAGCAAAGTCTGTGAGTCCGGACTTTGGGATTGGCCCGGGACCGGGAGTCTGTGGAAGAGCGATGGAAAGTGGGTGGAGGGAAATGGGAAGTGGGTAGTGGGAAATGGGTGATGGGAAGTGGGTGGTAGGAAATGTCCTTAATACTTACTCACTGATAGGACAGTGGAGAGTGACAGTAAGGGAGTGGGAGAGAGAGATGAGGTGGGACTGGGAGATGACCGCAGGTCGTATTCAAACCTCGGTCCCAATAGGCACTTGGATCACAATGCAGTATGGACGCTACAGCCACTTGCCCCACAGCACCCCCTGGCTGAAACATTCTTAAGCTTTGCTGTACAAACCTCGCTTTCCTTTGGTCATATTTCCTGCAATATACATTATAGCTCTGGAAAAAATCAAGAGACCACTGCACATTTTTCTGATGTCATCCTACGGTTGCTGAGTGACATTTTAATGAGTTGACGGTCATATTGAAAATTAAAAGACCACTGCAAATCTGAATATGACCGTCAACTCATTCAAATGTTACTCAGCAACCATAGGATGACATCAGAAAAATGTGCAGTGGTCTCTTATTTTTTTCCAGAGCTGTATACAGTATATCATATGTTCTTTTTTTCTTGTGAGGATTTTCTATAGACGTTTTGTCATTTCTATCACATGCCTTTTTCTCTCCATTTCATTGTGTTGTATATCACTGAAACATTTATTGTGTTTGTCCACGGTACTTAAATCAGGCATCTTTGCATGTTCCTTTTCTGTGGTGCATTTTAGCATTCTGTTTCTTCAGACTATGCAGCTGTGGTTTTTAAACCTGGCTGATACCAGGATGTCCAGATTCAGAGAGCTAATTGGATCTGGATGCTGCAGCATGTGGCTGCTGGCTTCGGCTGAGCCAAAGAAAGTTCTTGCTGCTTGCAGACCATCCATGGGTGTAACTGTAAGCTGGGTCTCAAAAGGCCACACACAATGAGGAGAGGTAAACAGTAAGCAAGCACACTGCAGTCCAGGGCCTTGCTAGTTATCTTTGCCTTCCTCCTCTGCAGCTCTGTTACTCTTTTCATGGCCTCCTTCTCAGCCCTCTTCGAGAGAGAGAGAGAGAGAGAGATGGACTTGGACATGTTTTGACAGTGGGAAGACCGTGGTGCCGCAGTAGGAGCTTACAAATGTCCTTATCCACCAGGATATTTGAAGACCTGATTGGATCTGGATTTCGCATGTGGCTGCTTCAGTTTGGCCAAAATGAGTTCTGTAAGCTTCCAGATATCCCTTGGATGTGGTAAACTCAAAATGCATAATGGGAAGATACATTACCCTCCAGAATTATTGGCACCTTTGGTAAAGTTGACTAAAAACAAGTGTAAAAAATAATCTTTTGGTGATTTATTGTAATCTCACAATGAAAAAAATGAGGAAAAATCCAACCTTGAGGGGAAAATCTCGTCTTTATCAACAACATGTTTCCCACAAGGGCCTGGACTGTAGTGTGCTTACTAACTGCATCTTCCCATTATGCATCTTGAGCCAGTTTACCACATCCAAGGGAAATCGGAAGCTTACCTGTATGCAGTCAGCAAGCACACTACAGTCCAGGCCCTTGCTGGTGATGATCCTTGTGGCCTCCTCTCTCTGCCTCTGGGCCTCTCACCTTATGGCCTTCCTCTCAGCCCTCTATGTTAGAGAGATGGGCTTGGAGGCTTTTTGGCAGTGGAACTTCTAAGAGGTTACAAGTTAACTCCTCGACTAGGCTACAGGATTTTTCCAGTATGTTTTCTCAAGTAATTAAGGATCACACTAAATTTCAAACACAAGTTCAAATTCAAATGTATTTACTATAGGCTTACCATATTCAGCATTCAGAACTATTAGATTCCCGTATATGAGCCAATAATGCAATTTCTACAACATTTACTTTTGGAACAATAGAGAAACTTACACAAAACACATTTGAAAGAGTTTGCTCCCAAATGTATAGTGTAAACTAGATGTACCACGTACTGTGGTGTTGCCATCTGCTATGCAATGTGTTTATGCAGCTACTTTTTTACATTAGAATTCATAAACAATAAGGAGAAGGATGTTCCATCCAGGCCTATCTCTAGTTTTGTGCTCCAGGGCAGCTTTTACAGTACAATATGACTTCACCAAATATATCAGAAATATCAGTTTGCTCGCTTGTATCAATCAGTGCCAACTGAGTTGTTGGTGTCTTAGCTTTTTGGTAGTTTCAGACAAAAAGTTATGTATGGTTCTTAAATGACTGCCATTTTTATTTTTTACTGCTATTTTATTTTTTAGATCTAGGAATCCCTGAAGTGTTATATAGTTTTGAACACGACAAACAAGTATACAAAAATAATCATTTTCATTAAGACTCAACCTAGTATAGGCCTAGAATAACGTAGGCCTATAGAGAATTCATTAAGTCCATGAAAAAACGTTTTGTGATGTCAGTGAGTAGGCATCCAGCAAGATCCTGCATATTCATCAGTGACAGTGACACAAAGAAGCAGAAATAAGTGGACATTTGTCACCTGTTCTAGGCCCATTTTACACTGGATCTTTAATTGGGCCAATAAATAGGATTATTCCATAATCCTATTTATGGGCTGTGTTCATTCCACCTAATATCACCACCAAATATCAGGCTCGAAATCTTCATTGACAGTCAATTAGGCTACAACAACACAGTAGCCTACGTTCAGTAACCTGCCTGCCTATACCTTGCGTATTTGGAATAGATGCGCTGTGCACGCTCGCTCATGTCCCGCGCACGTTTGCGCCACATGATCATTGTGTCACTGTGTCATTTGTCAAGACCTAAACTATTTCCTGCCAAAACAGGCTTTCATATACATTAAAGTGACTCATTCTCCAAGTACACTAATACTGAATTCACCAATGAAGTTGAAGTTTGATGAAGTTTGTCTGATCGCAGCAGAAACGAAACCGAAACTAAACACAGCCTATTCGACGCTAAGTATCTGTTTGCTGGTTGTTGCAATTTCGGCTGTTACAAATTCAGCAAGAGTGTGAGGACAAGATGTCTTCAAGCTGTGAAGAAGAAAACATTGGCCTCATTGAATTTTTCAGAAATCGATTACGAAGACTCATTCTCGTCGATCCTCTGCTGGATCGTTTACATTTTATAGAAGAGGATGATAAAGAATCGATCAGAGCTAAGTTACGGAACGAGGGCGACTTAGTAGCTGCAGACCAACTCATAAACATTATTTTAAAAGGTCCACGGACAGAAGGTTGGTTTAGGCAACTAATAAACGGTCTAGAAACAGTAGGCTGTAAGAATGCAGCTAATTATATCAACAACAGTCCCCCTACTCCGTCTTTGGAGGCCGAAAATGACAACTGTGTCAGGATGATACAACTTCTTCAGCCGACACTGGAAACAATGAAGACACGAGATGTCTGCATCAGCTGTCACACAATGGACATTTTAACTGACGAGGATCGCGAGAATGTAAGTAGTGCAGTCTCAGGAAGCATAGGCCTACTACAACCTTTTGACAGATCTCTGATAGCCTAGCTCACAGGGTGTGTAGCCCTTAGCCTATGTAGACTATTAGGCCAATCTTAGTAGGCTAGTGACTAAAATTTCTGCCCTATGAAATATCATAGGTGGCTAGGCATAGGCTACTTAGCCTGTAGGGTATCATACTATTTAGAAAACTGCTGTTAAAGCCAATTGGTCGTAGCGCCATAAACCTGTGAGCCTAGGACGTGAAGGCTTGTTTTTTAAGCTTGCAATCTGGGACAATGTCAGCAGAGGGCAGTAGACGCCCATTTCTATCTCAGCAGTGTCTGAAGTTATAGTCCTTTCAGATTAGAGTCTCAGAAATAGAATCATAAAGTACAACATTTCGCCTGTCGTTCTAGATTTTAGCAGAGACGGACAACTACGGAGGCCAAAGGGGTGCTCGTTTACTACTTAAAAGAGTTGTAAGGAATGAAGCTGGGTGGTATTCCACATTGCTCAAAGCTTTGCGCAAGACCGACCACTTCGACTTGGTCAAAGAACTCCAAGGAGAAGATCTGGTGGATGAGGAAGGTAAGAGTTGGAAACATCCCATCTTTGAGGTGTAATAATTACAATTCATAGCAAGTAAAACGTCAGCTTTATTAATAACATAGTTTGGCTGAGTTTGTCATAGTTACTCTGTTTACACTCACGCATATTGTAAAGACGGCATACATCTTACTGAAGACATTTATGTGCTCCTACTGATGGATTTCTTTAGACTCTGTGTCAGGTAAAGGGGACACACCGCAGGCTCTTAAAGATGACAAGGAACTTGCTGACAAACACCTCAAAAGGAACCAGGCTCCGCTTTCCCAAGTTGAGGCCCCTGCCAGCTTTCCGGAATCATCCCGTGATAGTATATTAGATTCCTTCTCAAGTGGCAGTTCAAGTAAGATGGAAAAACTCACATCCACCTTTTGTTTCTATGTTTTAAGATTTTGCCCCAATGTGTGTGTGTGTGTGTGTGTGTGTGTGTGTGTGTGTGTGTGTGTGTTTGTACTGTATGTTTTAAGATTTTGCCTAAATGTGTGTGTGTGTGTGTGTGTGAGAGAGAGAGAGAGATAGTGTGTGTTAGTAAGTTAAATCAATTAATGCGATCAATATGGGATTGTCATATTTTCTTTTTCATTGTACTGTGTCCAACATGATCCTGTCTTAACATTGTTCTCTCTGTTATGTTTTAGTGGACCTCTATAGTAACTTTCATCAGAATGAGACTAGTCATGGCAATGAAAGCATGGATTGCTCCTCAACAGGTACTACAACTCTCTTGGCAGTTACTTTTGGGTAAAATACTTGCACATGATCTATTTACAGTTTGAAACTTGCACTTTTAAATTGACAATAATATTCCATGGACACGTGGGGCTCAGCCGAGCAGCACTGTGCAATGTGCAATATGCAGCTGTATATTTTTTCAGCGTGCAGCTTGTCTTGTATGCGCAGGATGTATCAGACATCACCACAGATTTCCCGTTCCCATCTGCATGTCGTGCAATTAGCAGTCACGAATCCTAGCTCCTCAACACGACACTGCAGCTTCAACGCCTGATGTGCAGCCTGCCTGCAGTGAGAATATGCATCTTGAAGCAATCATGCGTTAAACCCAAAGAGTCTTTTGGGAGGCTGGTGGTATGCAAAAGGTATTAACACCAGTCAAGTTGCACAGAATTTTCACACACTCCGGTCCAGGAGATCATCTTTCTGCCTTGTCTGTTGATACAGTCAGTGCTGGTGGAGCTGCATAGCTGGCAGCCTAGCTAACTGAATTGTTCAAGAGTCATCAGGAGTGTTTAAATAAGAGATTTCACCAGACTGTCATTGACAGGCTATGTCTGTAAGTAAGTCATGTAGTGTTTTTGCTATAGTGCTGATGATGATAATTAATACCCCATTTCCCCCAATCCCCCCACTTCCCCATTTGCGCCATCATAAGACTCATTATCAAATCATTCAACTGCAAAACAGCTTAAACTTAACAGATAATCACCTCTGAAATCTTCTGGTCCAGTAGACAGTATGCATTCATCTAAAGTCCAGCATTAGCTAATCCATAATGCATGGTTTTGCTTGACTGTGTTAGCAAGGTGGAGTTGGAGGCTCTGTGCTCTCAGGATACTGCTAGGCGTTTGTGGTGGCAGTGGAATGAAATGACTGAGAGTCACAGGAAAAAAGGGCTCCATGGGTTTGCCCTATTTGGCCCGAAAAATATGTTCCATGTGTCCCAGTGACTAACCACACAGAGGCTGGATAGTGTGGAGTACAGCCAGGCCTCTTAATTGCTAACACATGCTGTTGAGACTTAGAATGGGGACATGGGGGAAATTTGTTGGAAATTTGTCGCTTTGGTTTGTGTAATTCAGACTGCTGGATTCGGGTGTGGCAGTGACAATGTTATATGGTGTTATAAAGTAGATAAGTCACAGATAGATTCAATGCACGTTTGTTTTTTAACACTTTTTAGTTAGTTAGTTAGTTAGTTACTTAGTTAGTTACTTAGTTTGTTGCATACGCTTGCTTCTCAGCCACCACTGAAATGTAACCTAACACTGCTAAGGTACTCTTAGGTAACAGGATACTCTATCAGGATATGAGGAGCACATTTTAACTTATCGAGGCAGAATGATTGATCAAAACTATGTCATGGTTGCATGCTTACATGCGTGTGGGAATTAAAATGTGTTATAACAGCTGAAAGGGATTTCTTGGAGCCACTGTTTTACAATATATTTACAAAATCAACAGTATTTGTTGGCATTGTTGACGTTAGGACAAGGTTTCCACTATCTAAGACTGGTGAGTATGACATTCTGGTTTGGTGCTTACGTAATGCTGCCAGATGAGGTCTCTGTCATCATTGCTACCATGCACATAAAGGCATTTATGTGTTCAGACAGGGAAGCTAAGAGAAGGTTATGTTTACATCCTGTGCAAACACCCATGCTTATTATGTTTGTCAGATTGTAAACTCCCAAACATATCCTATCAGGGTCACCTAATCTTCAAAATGATGTTGTGAACTTGCAGATTACCTTCTGCATGCTAATGGGAGTGAATTTGTTGGAAATCTCTCTCTCTTTCTCTCCTACACACACACACACACACACACACACACACACACACACACACACACTGGGATGGCCAGTATTTATGATACATGTATTTATTGTATTTCAAATACAAAATAGTATTTTGTCATTTTGACTTTATTGGAAGGAAATGGCTTTGTATTTTGCATCAAAATACTTTATAGGTGTGTATTATTGAAGTTTAAAAATACTGCCAAATATTTTTGGTAAAACCAATACTTTTGGTGATGTGATGACATCATAACAATGAACAACAATGAATGTAGCTTCTGACTGGTGCTGACTTTGTCCACACTTGTGATCAGAATATTGGGATTCAGGAAGATGATCCAGTGCAAGATGAGTAATGTGCAGGTTGCTCACACCCAATCCACTTCCTCTCTCACACCAATCCACTCACTCAACCACATGGTTACTTGCTCACCCACACTTATAAGTCACCTTTCTGAGCAATGTTAATGTTCCTGAGCATTGTTGTTCTGGTACGTTCCCTTTGAAATTGGGAATCTTATTTTTTTCTTTAATAAACTTTAATCATCAGTAGGCAATATAACACTATTTAGCACTAACGGTATCCAGTTAGTTGAAAAACAAAGGTTCATGATCCTTCCTGATCAACAGCATTACCCAGTGCAATGTGTAAAATGTGTTGTTGTTTTTTTGTAGTTTATTTTGATACACTTAAAATTAGGGTATTTAAGACACCTTATTATAACCTTTACCAAGCCAATTTGATGGTAAACAACCTTGTAATAGGGGAATCGTTCACCTAGCATAGACATACAGCATAGCCGTGGCGAGTCGCTAACGAGAGAACCAGTCATGCAACTTCAAAAACAGTCGACCCAAAGACATCTCGCGAGAATCGTTAAACATTACCTTGTCAGTAGATATAGCTATTGTGTACAGCGGGAACAAGCCACGAGAAGTAGGCCATTTACAACAGCAGAGTAAAACATAAATATATCGTGACTCTAGAGAGAGCTCTACAGTCGCCAAAAATACCTGAAACTGTATAGTATACCTTTAAAATACATTTTGATGTATATTTGCCCATCCCTACACACACATACAGTTGAAACAATTCAGATCATTAATAATATCTTAAAACAATGCATTCAACCATAGACTGTATATATATCTATATATACAGTCTATGCATTCAACAGTTAGAGGGAATGATTACCATTGAGAAATGATCCTAATTCCTGTATTTTAATGTCATGCAATTATGAATTATACGTCTGTCTGTCAGCACGCATTTCTATACAGAATTTAATATTCTATATTCTGTTTACTGTAATTCTGTATATATGCAGAATATCTCCTGCTGTTTGGGATTCTTGTAAAGACACTGTCTGAAGCCATCTAAATGCAGCCACTGCTACAAGTAAACACAGCACAACAGCTTTACTCAAGTGGCTTTACCACACGCTAGCGCCAAGATTTTATGGTCACTGTTCCTTTCTCTTAAATCTATAATAGATGTATGTAATTTATGGAACAACCAAAAAGGCTCCATTAAAATAGAGCAAACCTGATAGAGATCTGTTTGGTAGTGCAGTTTGTAAGCCAGGCCGCAGGGAAAATCTCTAATGAAACTAGGCTTGGGAGAAGTGAAGTATTCGAAAGCCATGCAGGCCATGGTCTATTTCCTGTTGCTTTGGAGAACACAATAAGCACTATTCCCCCACCAGCATAGAAATAATCCAGGAAGTGCCACTCGAGTGATGCAGTTGGACACAGAGCCGAGACCTTCCATCATGGACTGCCCCGCGGTACTGGATTAGGAGGGCTTACGCCAACCTCAGGAGATGTTGTTTTAAACGTGCCGTGTCCTGTGGTTCCCTAGAAAGAGCCATGGAGTGGCCCCCCAACACCACACCAGCCCACCCCACCCCACCCCACATTCCAGTTTATATAATGGCAAACGATAGCGCGATAAAGTCGTAATTACAGGGTGTTGATGCAGACGCCGTCTGCCCGGCTGACCTGCCACTCGGCTGTCTCTCTCTCTCTCTCTCTCTCTCTCTCTCTCTCTCTCTTTGCAGACGGTGGCGATGGGGGGGCTGTGGTTGAGACTGAGGCGGCGATGGGCGCAACGGGAGGCCCAGACGAGGGGGACATCGTTCTGAGGGACTATCAGATGGAGGTGGCCCGGCCGGCCCTTGAAGGCCAGAACATCATCATCTGCCTGCCGACAGGAAGTGGGAAGACCAGAGTGGCCGTCTACATCACAAAGGAACATCTGGACAGCAGAAGGAGGAAGGAGCAGCCGGGGAAGGTTGTGGTGCTGGTGAATAAGGTGCGCGCATGCAGGCACATCAGCCATTCTTTCCTTCGTCCCTCATTGCTGTGTCTTAACGCAGATCAGATGTTTAAACTGCAGTTTCATTCACATATTTGCTATCATGCATTCCCACTTCCTGTGACCGTTTTTGGCATCATACAAATATTTGCTTGCCCATGGCCTTGTCTGTTTTTTTCAGTTATGGTTCAAGAAGGGGAAATTCATTTTCGTTGCACCAGACTTGCCGTCTGCAGAAATGATTCATCAGACTTAAAGCGTCTGACACAGCCCAAAATCTTGCCATCATGTAGTTTTAAGTGTTGACTTGTCTGAACTGCAGCAAACACACAGCTGGTGCAACACATTGTTTTTGTTGAGAGAGTAAACTCATTAGGCATCAGGAAATGTAAAGATAGTCAGATGTACAGTAAAGATGTACAGCTCTATCACATCACATGATCTCCTTGGGCAATAAAATAGGACATTTGATCTGTTCTTTGCAATGAGGTTGTGTTGATTTTCAGGTTCCACTGGTAGAGCAGCATTACTCCACTGAGTTTGGGAGGTTCTTACGGCACCAGTACAAAGTGGAACGGGTGAGCGGAGACTCTCAGCTGAAAATCTCTTTCCCGGAGGTCGTCAGAAAGAATGACATCATCATCTGCACGGCGCAAATCCTGGAAAACTCCTTTGCCAACGCCAAAAAAAAAGACGAGGACGGGATCTCGTTGTCAGGTCTGGCCCTCCCGTACCATCCCCATGCAGTTCCCTTAGTATTTTTTCCCTCCCGTTATTGATCTGTGGTTGACAGATGTTATGGAGGAGAGGCTTTTTAGACTCTGTCTAAGCACTCTCAAGTGAATGATGTCCCCGGTGTTTTAGAGGTGATGGTGGGGGGAGGGGAGACTGAACAGGAATGACGCACCCCCCCCCCTCCCCCACCCCAGGGATTTTTTCCTTTGACAGGTTTCTGTCATATACAGCCAGTTCTCTTTTATCTGGAAGTCTGGCTGGCACTCTCTAACCCAAGGTGGAATTTCCCCAAGTGTAACAGATGCTGTTTGCTTCACGTCTTCCTGTGTCATATGATTATTATTTTATTTATTCTTTTTTTTGTAATTATTTGTTTGTTTTTTATTTTATGGGGGGCTGGCAAGTGTCTGGCCTGGAGTCGAGTCTGTTTAAGCCATCAGGGGGTGGCTCATCCAATCCGCCTGAGGCCCCTTGTCACTGCGTCAAGTTTAATGTTCCACACCAGGGCTTTCTTTTGTGTTTGTGTTGGCCTCTAGGGCAGCACATGTAACACCGTTCAGAAAAAAAAAGAGTTGGATTTGTAAAAGGAAACTCTGCATTAATCATAGCAGTGAAATGCATATTCTGACCTTTTTTGCTCTTTTTTGCACGTCTGAGTCACAGCCTAGGCGTAGAGGGAGAGGTTTAAGTTGCAATGTCGGTTTTCCTACAGGAGATATGAGACTTGGGTTGGCTGGGCTGGACTCCGCGCCAAGGCTGTGGTGTAAAATTGCAGTCGTGGAAAGAAAAAACGAGTGCTATACTCGTATTTAAAAATCTGCAAGATCTGGAAACAAAACAATGGCTTTCGGGATGGAGGTTGGCTTTCCAACAAGATAATCAACATGTAAACCTTACGCCTCAGCATAATTACAAATAGATGTTGTAGGGAGGCGTTCAAGATTCTGAGGTCTGTGGAAAAGTCAAGTGGGAGAAAGGGAGAGAGAGACAGGGACAGAGAGAGAGCAAGAGAGAGAGGGAGAGTGAGATAGGGAGAGAGAGACAGGGACAGAGAGATAGCGAGAGAGAGTGAGAGAGAGAGAGGAAGAGAGAGAGGGACAGAGAGAGCAAGAGAGAGAGAGAGGGATAGAGAGAGAGAGAGAGAGAGACAGGGCTTAAATTGTTCAGGCACCATGCCTGAATTCAGGCGTGAGCTGGTATGCTTAAGATTTGAAAATAGGCAATGAAACTTAAGTATATATGACGTCCTCATAAATGTCTGATAACTTCAGGCACAGACATGTCTATTGCTTTAAGCCCTGGACAGAGAGAGACAGAGAGAGAGAGCGAGAGAGCTGACGGAAGGACGGGTGAGTCAGAAAGGACCTCTTGGAAGGTTCATGTCCTCCGTAGCCAGGAGAGGTCCTGAACCCCTGGCTGAGAGGAGGGGTCTTCACTGGTTCTCATTAAAACGCATGTCAGCTGTGGGGCTGGATTTACGCTCCTCTCACGTCAGGTTTACAGCGTGACCCAAGACCTTCTCCTCTTTGACCTCCACCAACTGCCACCATACACATACAACCTAACAATCCACGCAAGTTTGCTAAGTGATCATCAGCTTTTCCTTATAGGAGACCCATTAAACTCTTGAAACTACTTGAGTTCCCCTTCAGACCCCTTTGAGATTCTATAGTATGAGATCAACTTTAAGTGTCTTAACTATATTGTATAATACATATTCATATAGTCCCTTAAATTAAGTAAATGTCTTTCTCCCTCGGCAGACATTTTCCATCATGTTGTATAGTGTAGTCTAGCAGCTGGTATAAAAAGTAGTGGAGTAGCCAAGATTCCTCTAAATACTTCACAGAATAATGCTGACAGTGAACACTGAATCACCCTTTAATGAAGTGATTTACCTTTCCCCCCCCCCTCATAGACATCACCCTCATGGTGATAGATGAGTGCCACCACACGCAGAAGGGGGGTGTCTACAACCACATTATGATCCGCTACCTGAGGCAGAAGCACCGCAACGCCCTGCTGCTGAAGGAGCAGAAGGAGCCGCAGCCCATCCCTCAGATCTTGGGGCTGACCGCCTCGCCTGGCGTGGGAGGTGCCAAGACCCAGCAGAAGGCCGAGGAGCACATACTCAAGGTTCCCCACCAGGGCTGGTCACTGCTGTGCTTGGTCTTTTCCTCCTGACCTCGTTTCTCTCCCTTTTTTCTCCCACGGCTTTATGTCCTCTCTTCCCTACATTCATTCATTGCCTTCCCTCCCTTTTTCTCCGTACTCCCTCCCTCTCTCTCACTCTCTCTCTCTTTACTACCTAACTTCCTCCATTCCTGCCACTCCCTGGTTTGTCTCTTGTTCACTTTCCCCCCCCACACTTGTACCGTAGATCAAGCTGTTTCTAATGTTCCACATGGCCCCAGACTCCCAGCAGCTGTAAAGCTCCTCGTGCCATTCCTGCTATTGAAAGCAGATTGTTTTGTGAAACAAGAAACATACTGTATTTAGTTTGTTACTAACACACCAGAGGCCTCTCCTCTCAAGTGGTTTTCTAATCGTTGTTAGTGGGCGTAAATAGTATAGAGTCAGTTTTACCCACCAAATGAATGTTAAATAATAGAACTGTGGTACCATGGTGCAATGGTGTGATGCCACAAGTACTGTTGGTAGACTTGTGTCAGGACATATGAGTTGTCATCACAAAGCGTTCATTCCCTGTATGCTTTCATGTCATGTGCAGATCTGTGCTAATCTGGATGCTGTTACTATAAAGACGAAGAACTTAGCAGAGGAATCTAAAGCCCCTTTCAAAAGGATTGCAAGTGCTGACAAGAGGAAAGAGGTACCCCTTTAAAGCGCCAAACTTTCCATACTGTAGCTGTTCTCCACATACATACTAGTGGATATGACAAAGTTTTTGCAGTAGCAGCATAGCAAGTTGGCTGTCAGAAATGCCTGCAAACCGATCAGAGTTGAATTGTAGGTCTTTATAGCCACATTGTTACCTCTTCCAAACATCGAAGCCTGTGCTATTGAAAGGATTTTCTAACAAAGGGGAACCATATAAGCTGTAGTTTTATATTGAAGCAAATTACTATGTTTAAATTCACTTGATTTAAGAAATTGCTGACTGTGTTTCCCTTTGAATTATTAAATGTTTAGTGACATTCAATTAGAGTGTGCCAGAAGAAACCTCTTTCTTCAAATGTGGCTTTGTAAGTGCTCTCTCTCATCATACTCCCAACCATCGCAAGGATCCCTTCGGAGATGTCATCAAGGGTGTCATGGAGCAGATTCACGCTCATGTCGGGCTCAACTCGCTGTGCGAGTTCGGTACTCAGAACTATGAGCAGTGGGTGGTCCTGACAGAGCAGAATGGTGAGTTGCAGCAACATTTTCCGTAAGTCCTAGAGAAGACATACATGCCATTACTGACCCTTTTTTTCTTTCAGAGAGTATATAGTGCATATACATATGCTCCATGGTCGCAGTTGCTGTACTTGCTTGAGAGACGCTGACTTACTGGCACTTACAGGCAGAGAGTCAGTTTAACTGAAAAACCAAGGCCTCCTCGATCAGTTCTCCCTCAGTCTGATTACTAATCCATGTGTTTCACCGGTTTTAATCAGGCTAGCTGGACAGCACATTCTTTTCTGAGTACCCAGAAAAAAAGATGCCTACCCCCCAAAAGTCCCTATAGGTTTAGGTCATTTCCAAAAAGAACATTTTTTTTTAATGTTCCTGTGGCATAAATCATCCAAAGTCTGCAAAAAGCTTTTGAGTCGGAGAGCCTGCAGTGGAGTTCTGATTGAAGAGTTAGGGAGCAAGGATTCCTTCCTCTCTCCCTGTGTGTGCAGCGTGCTGCAGTCTTCAAGGATACAAGGATACAAGGATACAAGGAAGTTTATTGTCACATGCATATAGTTACTGGAAGTAAGAAATGCAGTGAAATTATGTCTGGTGTCAGCCTATTTGTGCATTAATGGGGTAAAAGTGCAGTAGAAGAGGGGTTTAGTAGATTAAGTGGCAAGGGCTGCATAAAAAAGGTGGGGGAGGATTGGGATTGGGTGGGGGGCACCAACAAGGAGCACCCAAGAGCAACAAGGGCAAGGAAAAACTCTTGGTGTGTGTGTTGGGGGATGACAGGGGAGATGGGATAGTGTGCTGTGTATGTGGGGAGAGGGCAGTGTGCAATATGTGTGTTGGAGAAGCTTCCTCATGAGACAATGTGCTGTGTATGTAGGGGGGCAGGGACTTACTATTGCAAGCAGAGTACTGTATGTAATGTATGTGAGTGATGACAGTGAAGATGTGTGTGTGGGCGGGAGTGGAGCAGTGACTGTGTGTGTGTGTGTGTAGTGTGTGTGTGGGGGTAGGTGGGGGCAGTGTGCTGTAAGTATGTAGAGGATGTGTGTTGGAGAAGATCCTGAAGACAATGTGCTGTGTATGTGGGGGGCAGTGTGCAGCAAGTATGTAGAGGAGTGCTGTATGTATGTGAAGTGATGACAGTGATGATGTAAGTGTGTGTGTGTTGGGGATGGGGGTGGGGTGGGGGGGCAGAAAGGCTAGGCAATCAAGGACATGGGTAGATGGAGGAGAAATCAAAAATAATAAATAAAAAGTGTGCAAAAGTTGGAGAAAGTCAGATATGTGTGTGTGTGTGTGTGTGTTTTGACGTGTGATGAAATAAGAAAATAAATAAAAGGTCTGTAGCATAGGGAGAGGGATGTAAAAGTGCTAAAAGTCTTGTTCAGTCGTCTCATTGGCTTGTTGTTTCCCATACAGCCGCTAAAGACGAAAACACGAAAGTGAGAGTGTGCGCCGAACACCTCCGCCAGTACAACGAGGCCCTGCACCAGAGCAACACCATCCGAATGTCAGATGCTTTCAGCTTCCTCGACAAGTACTACAACGAGGAGAGGAAGAAGAAGTACGACCCCGAGGAGGGCGAGTCCATCAACATCACCGACACTGAAAGATTCCTGTTCACGTTGTTCAAAGGTATTTCCATGACACAGAATAACTAGAGGCCAGGCTTTTTGAATTGCATTGCCGTTCAAAGAAGTCAGCTTCATGTTGAAATCTCACTAGCAATGCCATGGGGATCGTTGGAATGTTTTTGCTAGTACGCTGTGTTGCTCACCGGCGTGACGTTGTCGTTTTTTTTTTTTTTTTCTTTTTCCGCAGACAAGAAGGAAAAGCTGCGCGAGCTGACCAAGCAGGCCAAATACGAGAACAACAGCCTGGCCAAGCTGCGCGAGGTCATCCTGAAGGAGTTCACCACCCGGACGGAGGCCCGCGGCATCATCTTCACCCGCACGCGACTCAGCGCCATCGCCCTCAGCCAGTGGATCCAGGAGAACCCCAAGTTCGAGGAATGCGGAGTGCGGGCCAGCCATCTGATAGGAGGTGGAGACCAGAGCCTCGTGAAGCCCATGACCTCGGTGAGTGAGGCCCGAGTGAGCGACCGACGTAACCGAGTATTTGTTTTGTCTCTTCTCTTTCTCTGTTCGCTCTGCCTATCTGTTTCCAGCATGTCTGTCTCTGTGAATGATAGGTTTGAATTCCATGTTGGGTCCAAGCGGCCTTTGGATGTGATTGTTGTTGTTCTCGGAACAGGCCGAGCAGAAGGATGTGCTGAAAAAGTTTCGCCAGGGGGAGATAAATCTGCTCATTGCAACAACGGTTGCAGAGGAGGGTCTGGATATAAAGGAGTGTAACATAGTTATCCGTTACTGCCTGGTCACCAATGAGATCGCCATGATTCAAGTAAGTCTGATGATTGTAAGAGGAAATTACGGATATATGAAGGATCTACAGTATATATAGTATATTTAGTGACCGTACACCAACAGAATGCACTGTCTGTTGCATTGTATTGCAGTTACTGTATACTGATATTGACATTTTATTGCAGGATTCTTATAGGAGGAGCAGTGTAATAGGGCAGAAGGGGCACAGACCTCTACTGCCATTTAACATTATCCTATGACAACTAGCACATATTTGCATGGAATAGCTCTGTCTTTTGATTATTTTGGTTGGCAGACCCACGCAGGAATAACTGACGCAACTGTTAGTCTATGCAGCTGCAGTCCCAAAGCTAACGTTAGCTGAGAAGCTGATGGAGAAAATGAAACATAAAATTGATATGCGGGCCGGATCTCATTAAAAAACAAAATCAACCAAGGGATCACACAAAACTTTGTTGCGGTTCGGAGAGTTTGAGACCACTGCTTTAGATGTTAAAGGAACTTGCCAACATTTTGAGAAATTAGCTTATTCGCCTAGATAAGATGATACATACCCTTTTCGTCTCTGTGAGTACAGTGACTCAGTCTGACGCACCCACCAGTCAGGCGAAGCACTGGTATTTTGGATTTGCAGAAGTAAAACCGGAGCTTTTCAGGTGCTGCGTTTAAATCACTCTGCCCAAGTAGCAGTGCTTCTTCGTCGCTTTTCGTTTTGATCTGTAGCCCCCCCCGCTGGACTGCACCCCCCGAAAGGAGGGTAGGGCAGACACAGTTTTCTGTGAATATCTCGAGAACCGTAAGGTTTAGGAGGACCATTTTTTTTGTATGTTGATCTCAAGGGGCCATGTCAACCCATTCCATAACCACTCATTTCATGTATAGCGCCACCTAGTTAAACACAAAAAAGTAAAAATGAGGTGTTGTAATCGCAGGTATCTGTGACCTAACATAGTCAAAAATGCACGAAATTGGAAGTGTAGGATCATTTTGACACCCTCTGAATGCACGCCAAGTTTTGTGGAATTCCGTTCATGGGGGGCCACACAATAAATTAATTTATGTTACTATACACCAACTGGCCTGTAGGTGGCCGGAGACAGTTTTCTGTGAATATCTCGAGAACCGTGGGGCCTAGGGAGGTCCACCTTTTTTGTATGTTGGTCTTAAGGGGGCATGTCAACCCATCCCATTACCACTTATTTCATGTATAGAGCCACCTAGTTAAAAATTAAAAAGCAAAAAATTTGGTGTTTTCATCACAATATCTCTGGCTGACATGGTCAAAACTGCACGAAATTGAAAGTGTAGGATCATTATGACACCCTCCGAATGCATGCCAAGTTTTGTGAAATTTCGTTCATGGGGGGCCTTACAATAAAATAATTTATGTGTACATTTAGTGACCGTACACCAACAAGAATTCCCGGGACACTGAAAGACCGGGGTACATGAAACTTGGTGGGCATGATGGGCATGATAGCATGGAACCATCGTTTTTCGTTTTGATCTGTAGCCCCCCCGCTGTACTGGACCCCCTGAAAGGAGGGTAGGGCAGACACAGTTTTCTGTGAATATCTTGAGAACCGTAGGGCCTAGGATGACCAATTTTTTCCGTGATGTTTGCCTCCAGGGTCATGTTAACCCATTCCATGTGCACTCATGTGCATAAACAGATACACACGCACACACATACATTCACAGTAATCATAACGTGATGACACATACTCACACAGTAGACATATGTACGCATGCATGCACATGCACAAACACACATATGAGGCAAACACACAAGCACGCACACACACACACACACACACCCACACACATAAACATAAAACGTGTTTGCGCACACATGCACACAATTCAAGAATTTCTCAGAATTATGAACAGGCAAGATGGGGGTGGGGTTGTATAAAATGAATTTTACATGTGAAATCTATGAACTAATCATGTTTTGGTACTTGTTGTCTAGCAGATACCAGTGAGAATTGAGGGTGGATAATGCAATTTAGTGAGACAGTTAGAATCATATAGGCCTTTCAGCGTGATTTATTTTTGTGGAAAAAATGTGCTGGACTGGGCGGCGGTCATATTTTGTACCGCTCTGCGGTACATCTAGTTTTACATTGGTATTTGTACAGTAACTATGCAAGTCACAACATGTAAATAAAAGAAATGTTTGGAGTTCTTTTGTTATTTTTGGGAGCTATAGGCTACTTGTTTCTGACCAACTCAATAAACTATGCTAGCCTAGGCTAACAGTAGGTGTGTCAGACTGAGTTACTGCATGCAGAGAGACGAGAAGGGTATGTATCATCTTATCTAACTCTGGGGGAGACGGCAAATAATCTAATTTTCCAAAATGTTGGCATGTTCCTTTAAAGTAGCACCTCTCTCTTGTTCTGCTCTGGTCCTTTAAAGTAGCACCTCTCTTTTGTTCTGCTTTCTCATGTTATGTCTGCTGGCATGTCATATTGGGAGATGTACTGTATATGTGATGGAGGGCATGATAGAGCGAGTCTCTGTCCTCAGGCGCGAGGCCGAGGGAGAGCGGAGGACAGCAGCTACACTCTGGTGGAGACGGAGGGGTCGGGAGTGGCCGAGCGTGAAAGCGTTAACGAGTACCGGGAGAAGATGATGAGCAAAGGCATCGCCAGAGTGGTGAAGCTGCCCAAGGCAGAGTACGACAAGAAGGTGAGCATCTGACCTGTGCTGAGCGTGTTCGTCTCAGGGTGAGGGATGAACGAACTTTGGTGTATCACGTTTAACCAAACACTTAAGTCTGGTATTTAGCCAGAGTTCATCGTCTCATTTATTAAATTCTTCACCTGTAAGAAAGAAATCAACTTTTTTCGAATGTGGTGGGCTTGATTTGAGTATTGCAATGTAAGACACTTTTGTGGTTGTTTTTGATCAGATAAAAGACTTCCAGCTCCAGGTCATCATGGAGAAGAGAGTGCATGCCAAGAAGAAGAAGCAGAAGAGCATGCAGCAGGAAGAACCCTCCAAAGTCAGCTTCAGTTGCAGGCACTGTAACAAGGCCGTCTGCTCAGGAGAGAGCATCAAAGTCATTGAGAACATGCACCATGTCAACGTCACCCCTCGATTTCGGTGCGCCAGCTTCATATTTACTCACATAAGGACAGGATGTTTATCACACTCTCATTCTGTAATTCAAAAAAAAACCAATTGTGGTTATTGCCCTCAGGAATATGTTTCTATGTGGTCCTATCCTGTTCCACTGCATTCTTAGGGAAGAATGTGAACTTTTGCACTTCAAGCTTAACTTAAAAAGGCATTAAAGAGCTGTTGTCTACAACTAGCGGGATATACACGTATATGCCTTGCAACTTCAACACAACTTGCACTGATAAAAGATAGCCAACTTCCAATACACCAGTATTTGGCCACACTCTGCTGTAAAATCTGTTCTTATATTTTCACTTGATTCAGATTAAGTTCAAAATGTAATGGCCTTTCCTTAGGACATGCCACACCTCTCCATCATGTTTCACGAGAATTGAGCCAGTATTTTATATGTGATGCTGCTTACAGTCAAACAGACAAACAAGCCATGTAGAATACATAACCTACTTGGCAGAGAACACTTGTCTGTAAATGAGTAAAAATTTAAAAATGTTATATATCAAGCCTTCCAGCATACACATTTGATTTTGGAAATCAGATGTTTGTTTTAATTAATTTGCGCAAATATGTTCTTTATTGTCCCCCTCTTCACCTTCACCTGTTTTCAGAGTGTACAAAGTCACTTGACTAATAATGTTTGGGAACAGAACACCTTTAATAATAATCTCTCACATTGGTTCTTTTTTTACAGTGATCTGTTCACAGTGCAAGAAAATGCTTCACTTCAAGAGAGACTGCTGGACTATGAGGCCAATGGAGTTATAGCATGCAAAGACTGTGGGCATGTATGTACATTTTATGCTATACTGAGTTGAACTCGCAGGTCATACTGCTCTCCTAGTGAGAATGTATTGAAGAGCCATGAACTCATGTAGCCGTCTGATGTTCTATGTGTTCTGTTCCCTCTGATAGAAATGGGGGTCCATGATGTTGTACAAATCGATTGACGTCCCCTGTCTTCACATCAAGAACTTTGTAGTGACGTACAACAGCAAAAACAAGGTCTTCAGCAAGTGGAGTGAACTTTCCATTCGGTTTCCAGCCTTTGACTACGCTGCGCATGCAGTGGACTTGGTGGATGAGAACCTGGAGGAGGAGGAGGAGGAGGAGGAGGACACTATGTGACGTTAACAATAGTGAGACACTGTGTTTCATGGCCCAGATATGTGACAATGTACTGTGTGAGATTTCAGATTCCTCATACTTAAGGGGCCATACAGACAGGCCACATCTCTTAACTTCATACATACAACTTATCCATAAACATAAAGGAAATAAATGCACTTGTTTACCTACTGGACACAATCTTACAATGGCTTTCAGCAGGCAACCCAGGGGAGTGGGTGGGACATCTCTTGTCACAAAACCCTGGCAACAACACTAGCTGCATGTAGTTCAAAGTGATGATCATTTTTAATCTGGGACTGTTCTGTGACAGATGCTGTCTGTGCTTCTGGCAAATGCTTGTTCATATTTGGGCTCAATGGCCAATCCAATTACACCTCTCCCCTCTATGCTCCCAAAGCAATGTGTTGTTTGACTGAAATACCGTATGGACAGTCCAAGCCACTTTGTTTCTGAGTACACACCCAGACTTAATGTAAGAATGCACGCACATCTGTATATTTCAATAGATACTGACTGATGCAAAAGGAAAAGAAAAAATATGTGTGTTTACTGTGCTTTGCTCCCATGGTGATTAAATGATACAATGTTTCAACCACTCAGTTCTTCATCAGGTACAGTACATCAAGACTGTACACCTCAACTGGACTGAGAGGAGCAATTTGCTGAATTTGGCAAACAGTTTAGTCACTTTTAGGATTAGTCACTGACTGCACTTTTAATTCTGTAATTCAGATTGATCTATCTGTCATTGCTGTTAATGAGATTAATAACTGCATGACATATTATTTCTGGGGTAATCAACATAATTCATGGTAATAAATTATGATATCCTGGTGTGATGTGTTTTTGTGTTCATTGCGTGTATTCTTAAAATGTGTGTATATATATATATATATAAAAGCATGGCAGCTTTTCAATTGGTTTTGTTCCCTGCCTAATGATGATGGACACGGCTTAGCACTGCTCTTTAAACCCATGTCATCCTCCATCAAATGCACGAACAGCGTCGATTAAGCTATGCGTCAAGCCTAAAACGATACCTGTTAAGCATAGTCTAATGAACTGGGGGAAATACTTATGCAAATGTTTTCTTTTTCTATTGCACTGACATGTTTACCTTATTGATGGAGAGTAAAAAACGAGGATCCCTAAAGAGATTTTAAGACACCTGTTTCAGAGATCCACGGAGAATACCCATATGTCCCTGAACAAGTTCCATCTTTCCTTCACAACAACTGTCAGCACGTATGCTGCGGTTTGCTTTGACATTCTGACAAGTGGTCCTCTCTTATGTATTCAATGAATCAATCCTATACCACAAGTATGAATATTCAAACTTATTAGCCTAACAGCGTCAATCTTACCGTAATGTAACATTATTATTTAGTGAAATTGGTGTATTATGTAGCCTGGTTAACAACTACAACTACTTTATTGTAGCCTATGACTTGAAGTAGAACCAACTCGATGCTCTTGATAAAGAATGCATGCGTCAAAAATAGACTTAGAACTGCATTTCGCCCATACACTACTTGAATGGGCTATGTAAACCTTTTTAAGACGACAAGGTTCCTTGTCTCTATGCTGAGCTACGACGTGCGGTCAACATTTAAGCCACATCCTAAATCTTTACGAATGGGAAAGTTCGGCGGGCTGCTGAGTTTGAGGAAGCATCTCCTGGGGTAGTTGGAACTCCTAACTTCTATGTTGCAATCTCATTTACATCACATTTACATCAACGGAATACTTACATTGTAAATGAATCAACATTGGACTATGGAGTAACACATGTCTTAAATGCCAGAGAGACTGTTGTTCACGACATGTAATTAATTTGTGAAAGGAAAAGGAATACTTTTACTCCACGTCAGCGAACCTGCGGATTCTTCAGACTGCACCGGTTTGTCAGCCGGTCAATCCACTGGACATACCGGAGCAATCATGGTCAGTAACTACGTTCTCTACCAAATACGCCTCTCAGAGCAATGAACTTTCGAAACTGTCACTTAATCTTCTTTCTCCTATTTATTTAATTCTGGAAAGTTTACTCACCGACCGCTCATATGCTTGTGTGCGTTATTTCAAAGGAAATAGCTACCCCGTTGAAATATGTATCCTCTGAAGTTTTCATGTGTATTTCTGTCACTTCACACAGGGCTGTAGTAAGGCGCTTGTGGGGTTTGTAGGAGTGGTTGCTCTCATCATGCTAATATCTATCCCAACGGCAATACATTTAAATAGTAAGTAATTATTTTTTAACCGTGGTCGTGATCCATGCTGGTATTGTTTCCCTTCATTATTGTATTTATATGGATTGCAGGCTATAGCCTGAATTAGTTTCTTTATGCTTGTATGAAATACTGAAAATAGATTTTAAAAAATGTTCATGTTTGAAACTAATTGCAGATTAGCATATATCTGTTTCTAGTTTGCTTTTTATTTAGCGTGGGGTAGATGTAAACATACCCTTCTTGTCAAAAATACCTTACTGTCAAAAATACACTGTGTGGCGCCATCAGGCGATGACATTTGAGACTGTAGCGATATTGCATGTCAGGTAACTCAGACTATCCTAAACTGAGATCTGTTAATAATGGTGTATAGGCTAGTCCATGTGAATGAACTTTAAATGTTCTATTGTGTTTCAGGGCAAGGCAAAGCTAAGAGAACGTTTACATTTGCTGACTACTTTAATGACACCATTAGGTACAAGAAATATGGTGTTTACTGGGTATCCGGTAAGTTTTTTTTTTTTTTTTTTTTTTGGGCATTTCATGTGTAGGACACAGGCAAAGTGGAAAAACACCTTATATTTCACTGTAAACCAAATTCAGCTACCAGATAACATCCTTATGTTGCACTGTCATTCAGATAACGAATACCTCCATAAATCTAAGGAAGGCAATATTTACATCCATAATGTTGAAACTAAAGAAGTCTCTCCATTTCTGAGCAACACAACATTTGTAAGTACTTTTTTCCATCTGGCAGTCTGTACTTTATTTTTCAGTGTGTTATCCTGTGATGTTTAATGTTTGCAATGTGTATGCATTTATTACAGAGTCAAGTAGATTCCACAGATTATATTGTATCTGCAGATCGAAAATACATTTGCTTTGAGAGCAATTATTCAAAGGTAGTATTATTTAGAATTATTCACAACTTATTTCACGTCCAGTTACTTGGTGTAAAGTAGATGTATTGCTCATTTTACAATGATTTATTCCAATAGCATTGGAGACACTCCTTCTCAGCTTCTTTCTCTCTGTTTAATTTGGAAAACTCGTAAGTACTTATTTGCAATCATATTACTCACATAGGTTGTAACTTATCTAAGCAGTTTTTTTTTCACAAGCTGTAAAACTTATTCCAACAGGAGTTTCATCACATCTGACATCCCCCAAGCTGTACAACTGCTAACTATGGCGCCATCAGGAAGCATGCTGGTGAGTATTTCTCTCTCTCTTATCTCTCTCTCTCGCTCTCTCTCTCTCTCTGTGTTTGTGTCTGTGTGTGTGTGTGTGTGTGTGTGTGTGTGTGTGTGTGTGTGTGTGTGTGTGTGTGTGTGTGTGTGTGTGTGTGTGTGAGAGAGAGAGAGAGACAGAACAATTGCTTTTTGGTCACTCTATACCAATAAATCTGTACTCATGACAATATGTTTCTCACACAAGTATTTTTTTATTAATACAGTTTAACTGTTTTCTCCACAGGCCTACACATGGAGATACAATATTTATCTGAAACAGTCTGCCACTGCTCCATCCATACAAGTGACTACCAATGGAGAAGAGAATCAGATCTTGAATGGCATCCCAGATTGGGTATATGAAGGTGCGGAATACAAGGTTTTTACCTCAAGTCTCACAGAAAAAAAGAAATGAATGCACTGTAGCAGGTTAAGCAATGTGCCCTGGAGTGTACAAAAGTATGATTGTGTCTGTGTTTTACAGAGGAAGTCTTTGCATCCAATGAGGCAATGTGGTGGTCTACTACAGGGAAATTTCTTGCTTACCTTGAACTTAACGACACAAATGTTCACACTATTGATTATTCATGGTTTGGGAAGGAACAGTATCCAGAAACTGTTGCAGTCCCATACCCAAAGGTTTGCTGAACTGTCTTAATGTACACTACACCCACAGTCAAAAATCTGTTTGTCTACTCTACTGTATATCTGAATATGACCTCAGTCTACCACGGCTGATTTTGTATGTATTTTGTAGGCTGGCTCAACCATCCCCAAGGTGAAGCTATATGTTATTGATACTGCAAATCCAACAAAGCGCTCACAGGTTGTTGTGCCAAGTCCATTCGGCTCAAGGTACTGTCATACTTTTCAGTCACAATAATTGGAGAAACAAAAGTTATTTTACGTACCTATTTCATTTGATAGTGTGTGTGTGTGTGTGTGTGTGTGTGTGTGTGTGTGTGTGTGTGTGTGTGTGTGTGTGTGTGTGTCGTTTCTGATGCAGTGATCACTACCTGAGCTCAGTCACTTGGGTGACAGATGAACGCGTTGCTGTTCAGTGGCTCAAGCGCAAGCAGAACCACGTTCTCTTACAGATCTATGACTTCGACGGAACTAACTGGTTTGAAAGCACGGTACGTCTCACTAGCCACATTCCTCTGGGGCACTGCTGTGTCCTTGAGGGACTCCTGCCAAGGCTGGAGATCGTCACCTCACAACCTTTAAAGTAATGTAACCATCAACAACTCATTTGAACTATTCTCTTCTCTCCTCTCTACTCTTAGAAATTTGAACAAATGAGCAAAACAGGCTGGGTGGGCCAAGTAAGTTTTTCTCGTTTTTTTTTCGTAGATGGTATACAATTGATTCATCATGTCTGAAATATTGTTTCTGGTTTATCTTTCAGTTCAACCCCTCTCCTGCATTTTTTGCAGAGGACAACATGAGTTTTTATAAAGTCATGAGTGACTCAAAAGGCTACAAACACATCCACTATGTCAAAGGTGTAAGTTCCCCCTTTTTTGAATGTACACATGAGTCTATTCAGCTTTATCTGCGCTGTGCTTTCACACCGATCTCATTCTATTTTAGGGGATACCTAAGCCTATTACTTCAGGGAAATGGGAAGTCATCTACATTTCCAAACTGGCCAAAGATGCTGTGTGAGTTACGATGTCATGGAAAATTAAGTGTAAGGGTGACAAAGTTTTTTTTATTGTGAAAATGACTCAGTAAATAAATACACATTTGCTCTCCTCTGGCAGATACTACATAAGCAATGAACACATGGGAAGACCGGGTCAGAGAAATCTTTACAAGTAAGCCGTGATCCACTGATCAAGACTTTAATTGAATTTTGATTTTATTTTTGAACCCAGTCTCTCTCCTTGTCTCAAACACAGACAACACTCACTCTTGAACACAAACCCAGAGAGAGGGCATCTGCATTTGTGACTTTATAAGTACACACTAACCATCTGACTTTATGAGTACTAACTAATCATCTGACTTTATAAGTACACACTAACCATCTGACTTTATAAGTACACACTAACCATCTGACTTTATGAGTACTAACTAATCATCTGACTTTATAAGTACACACTAACCATCTGACTTTATGAGTACACACTAACCATCTGACTTTATGAGTACTAACTAATCATCTGACTTTATAAGTACACACTAACCATCTGACTTTATAAGTACACACTAACCATCTGACTTTATGAGTACTAACTAATCATCTGACTTTATAAGTACACACTAACCATCGGACTTTATAAGTACACACTAACCATCTGACTTTATGAGTACTAACTAATCATCTGACTTTATAAGTACACACTAACCATCTGACTTTATGAGTACACACTAACCATCTGACTTTATGAGTACTAACTAATCATCTGACTTTATAAGTACACACTAACCATCGGACTTT
Organism: Alosa alosa; assembly: GCF_017589495.1. Taxonomy (NCBI): domain Eukaryota; kingdom Metazoa; phylum Chordata; class Actinopteri; order Clupeiformes; family Clupeidae; genus Alosa; species Alosa alosa. Next base: position 17,033,682 of record NC_063191.1, read on the forward strand.
ATAAGTACACACTAACCATCTGACTTTATGAGTACTAACTAATCATCTGACTTTATAAGTACACACTAACCATCGGACTTTATAAGTACACACTAATCATCTGACTTTATAAGTACACACTAACCATCTGACTTTATGAGTACACACTAACCATCTGACTTTATGAGTACACACTAACCATCTGACTTTATGAGTACACACTAACCATCTGACTTTCACACCTTGTCTGTTCTGTAGGATCAGCATTGGCAGTGGGGGTGTCCATTCTGCTCCACGGTGTTTGAGCTGCTCGCTGCACCCAGAGAGGTGTCAGTACAACTTAGGGCACATATTCAGTCGCAACAGCTCCTACGTCCGCATGGACTGCTACGGTGAGGAGCCAGCGACAACTCATGCAAAAGGGCTTGGCAAAAAATACCCCCCACATGTCAGAGTCAATGAGAGCATGTCGCAGTGCTGCAACCTTGACCTTACGTTTAAATTCTAACCTGATTGAAAGGTCTCGTGCTCTGACAACAGCTCTCCTGCTATACTGCTTTGTAAGTCTGTTTGCTTTCTTTTCCTATTGTTTCCATAGGGCCTGGAGTGCCTCTGTTTGCTCTCCTTGATAACGAAGGCTCTGGTATGTATACAACTGTGTGATATATGCTCAGTAAAGTTCAGTTTGGGCTCGAGCATGTATAGAATATTTTCTGCATACCCCGATTCATCCAATTGCTGTAGCAGGCATTGCTTTTTTACTATGTCAGACTATTCATTTGGCAGAAATGGAGGTCCTGGAGGACAACAGTAAGCTACAAAGTATCCTGGAAGAATTCCACTTGCCCACTGTTAAACGTGGCACACTAAGGCTGGCAGGATTTGGTAAGAACTCCAAATTGAAAGTAATTTAGTGTTTCTTTGAATGTAAAGAAATGAAAAGCCACATAATTTATCACTTATTTTTTTCCACAGACCTCTGGTATCAGATGATGCTACCGCCAAATTTCGACGCGTCCAAGAAATATCCCCTGTTGATTTATGTGTGAGTTTGCTAATGCCTCTTTTCCTTCAGCTCTTCCATCTCTCTACACAGCCTGTGGTGAACAGCATCCGTCACCAGAGATGTAAAAGTCCGGCTTCAGAAAGTCCTGAAACATATTTGTTCCAACCATTCACTAAATCAGCTGATTCTAATTAGTACAACTTTTAAAGCAGGTAGATCAGCTAGGTAGTGAAATCACCTGTTTTAAGTGCACAAGTAGAACCAATACATGGCAGGACTTTTACTTTCTGAAGCCGGAAGTTTATTTTTACTCCCCTGTCCATCACTGCTGTCTGTAGCCGCTAATGTAATGGCTTTTACAGATACGGAGGCCCCTGTAGCCAGACGGCAGACTACTCCTTCAGGTTGGGCTGGTCCACATACCTGGCGAGTGCAGAGGGGATCATCGTGGCCAGCTTCGATGGGAGGGGAAGTGGTTACCAGGGAGACGAAATAATGCACTCCATCTACCAGCGCTTGGGAACGTATGAGGTGGAAGATCAGATCTGGGCTGTGAGGTAAACTGCTTAGCCGTGAAGGAAAACAGCCCACTCGGTGCTCACACCAGTCTAGCATGAAATCTGTTTGCCGGTCCATCAGCGCATGGCCAGGAAGTGATAAAGAGGAGAGAGGTAGACAGCTCCTGCGTCAGGGAGGCTATGGGTTTAAATGGGGCCAGAAAGTGTGCAGGTATGTTATTCATAATGCCTGGAATAGCATTCAGTCAAATACGAAGGAAAAACTAGCAATGGATTACTCATTACATCCTGTGATATGCTAAAAATGTGTACACAGACAGGCTCTCTCTCTCTCTCTCTCTCTCTCTCACACACAGACACTAACACACACACACACACACACACACACACACACACACACACACACACACACACACACACACACACACACACACACACACACACGGCCGCCGTCAACAGTATTGCCAGTATTGCCACAGCAGTACTAATGGGCAGCTGATTATAAAGAGGGTGTATTAAAAAAAAAACAGGATAGTATGAAGAAGTATAAGAAGTACTTGAACATGTACAGTATTTGTATAGCACATTTATACACAGTTTACGCTGACCAAAGTGCTGAGGTATGAACTTGCACAACACTGCCTACAGAGCATACCTTAAATTGTCAGTGGTCAAATGTGCCCTCCTGACACATTTGTCTGAAGTCTACTTTTTTGTCTGGCTGTGAAATTACAGATTTTCTATTATACTCAAGTCTGTACACTTTTTATTGTCACTTACTGTCAATTTTCTTGTACATTTAATGGCATTCATCTGACTTTTTATTCTGTTAACAATAGGCTACATTGTTTTACACCTGTTAAAGCATACTCATGTGATGGGAACATATGCACCCAATTGTAAAAGCAGCTAAAATGTTTCTTCACCTGGCTAAACACCAATGATTTACCTTATGACTGAGTAGTGTACCTTAAGATTGTAGTCTTACAATGTAATCAAGGCAATCACAAAGAAAATAGGTAGGCTTCCGCATGACCTATCCTGAATGAATTTTCTCCGATATAATAATAATAAATACAACACATTGGGCTTGGAAAGAAATTTGCCAATACTACTTTCATACAAGTGATGGCACCCCTGACACACATACATGTATATGCAAATGCTTACTTGAGTGTGTAATATTTCATTCTGTTTATTGATAGACAATTCATTGATATGGGCTTCATTGACAAAAAGAGGATAGCCATTTGGGGCTGGGTAAGTTTGTTTGGACTTTTTTGATTAAAGCTTTACAAATAAAATAAATCAGAAGATTGATGTGACTGAATGAACGGCATTAATGTGTTGATGCAGTCTTACGGTGGCTACGTGACATCGATGGCACTGGGCTCTGGCAGTGGGCTGTTTAAGTGTGGCATGGCGGTAGCTCCAGTCGCCAAATGGGAATACTACGGTAAAGTATGGCTTCATACTGTGTAGCCTACTAAAAATCACTGACAATTGAATAAGACACAATATTTACACACAACTGTTGTAATATTTAGATTGCAATACCCCCCCCCACACACACACACACACACACATCAGAGATACACCACTGATATTTCATCTCCTTGTTTGCCATGACTGCATACAGATGCTGTGTACACTGAGCGCTACATGAGTCGGCCTGAGGAGAATGTGGACGGCTACAAGGTGAGAGGAGACTGATCACTCGTCAGTAGACCTTTTAGATACAGACAGGAGGAGATGAATGGGATAGCTTACAACACATGGCTTTGTTGTGCACTGCTCCATAACCACAGAGTGACTGGTCATGGGATGCTGATCACGTTTGTCCATTTTAATAGAATTCAACGGTCACTTCCAGAGCAAAGAATTTTGGGTCTGTGGAGTACCTGTTAATTCACGGAACCGCAGATGGTTTGTATAGACATCATGTCTGATTTAGTAAATGCACCTCATAATTACAGTATACGTATACTAGCAAATATTAGATTTCCTTATCATCTCTTTATATTTTGTAAGTCTCTCCCAATGTCTCTTGTGTTTCAGATAATGTTCATTTTCAGCAATCAGCACAGATATCCAAGGCCCTAGTGGATCAAAAGATTGACTTTGACACAATGGTGAATTCTCACTTTTGAGAACTGTGGGACCATACTGTATATCATTTCCATGTATTAGTTAAACTGGTTTGGGTTTAGTTAATTGCAGTGTCAGTTTATCACTTTAAGTTTAAATATATATAGTAATTAGCACAATATAACACATTTAGAAAATGTACAATTCAGTGGAATTGGCTGTATTATAGCTATAAATTACATTAACTGACATCATTTGCACTGTTTCATATGCTCACCTATTAAAGTAAGCTGACCCCATCTTGTGTTTTTACCCTGTTTTAGTGGTACACAGATAAGGATCACGGCTTGGGTGGCAGTGCCACCTACCACGTCTACAACCACATGAGTCACTTCCTCCAGAAGTGCTTTGCCCAGACCAAATAGAGGGCTAATCTGTACATTTCACTAGATCAAAATAAAATCCTTTATATCTTTGTGTGGTATGATTCGTTGCTAAGGTACTTGAATATTTGAATGCATTGCAGTCATATTACTCTGGACTTAGGATTCCAGTTTGGTTGAAGTCTATGCTTTTTTTTACATGTATGAAGTGTTCACTGTCCAGTTTGTGAAATATTTTTGGCTTATGAAATTTTGTATGGAAATATTGTGATTTTTAGTCTGATAATGTGAACCCATTTGATGAACTCAAAATGTACTCATATTTATGCATGATCGCAGCTTACAATTTTGATGTGCACGTGATGGAATTGCACTGAATCTAATGTGTGTCGTTAAAAGCTGAATGGTAGCTGGACGTTGTGTCTGTCATTTGCAAGGGAAAACAAAGTGCATAAACTGAGACCTCAAGTGACTGTTTCTTTGTATCCAAAAAATAAACATTTATAAATGGTTTAGATGTTTCCCTGTGTGTGTGTAAATAAGTGCTACAAGTATTACTGACTGTCTGAAAATGAGGCATACTGATATACAGTAGGTGGAAGTAGCCTGGGTTTTCATCAGATAATATTAAAAGTCTCACCTCACTGTTGGCATTGCCAAATAAATCCTACTGCACTCATAGGATTGCCGGTGTGGCAATATAAACATTTAGAGCACATCTAATGCACAGTTACAGTAAAGTATGCCTTGGTCACATAATGCTTGAAAATACTAATAATAATATTGTGGTGCCAACGGATGATATAGTCCAGAAATGTTAGAATTTGAATATATGTGTTTACTGTGTTTACAGTTTTCTCTTTAGAAATTGATGTTTCCAAATATAATAAATTAAGATTTTTGAGAAAGACATGAGTCATGTACTGAAGGTTTGTCCCCACCCCAAACCACATTTCTGTCAAAAGTCCATAAAGAACAATAAAGACATTATCTCATTAATATCTAATTATCTAATTATCATTCATTATCAAATATACATTCAAAGCAGTCATTAAATAAGAACACACAACGTATCCTACGGTATATAATTCAAGAGTGACACAATCAGTATTAATCAGTAAAGAAAATCAGTACATTTTGAGAATAGAAATCAACATAAAAAACCATATCAATTTCATTCATTCTACTCAGTTATTGTAACACTCGTGGTCAGCACAGCTACTGTAAGTGTCCAATATGTTCCTTGAAATTGTCATGCAAAAGTCTACATATATTTTTGGCGTCTATTTGACATGATGGCATCATGCTCGATCTGAGTGCCTAAAGTGGTAGCTGTTATGTCACCAGGCCAGTCTGATTTCTCTTACTTAAACAGAAAAGCAGCCGCAAAAACACGTCCCATGCGATGACACGGGCAGCTGACTAATGGGTTGAGAGTAATGCAGTTGTGTGTTTTACGTGCCACCTGAGCAGGCGCTCTCTGGGCGTCTCTATATAAGACGGCGCACAGCAAGGAGGGACCATGATGCAGCTCCAGGGAGCCCACGAAGATAACGCAGCTGACAGAAGAAGTGCGCAGAGAGAGAGAGAGAGAGAGAGAGAGAGAGAGAGAGAAAGTGGACAGACGGGACACTCTCCACCAGCCCAACAGCAATCGACAACCAGCAGCCGACAATCCAGGTGAGACCACCTCAGCGCTTGTATCTCACTCCATGCCAAGGTGTTGCAGCAACCCTTATGACTTTCTGACTGGTTTTGGCCATCACTTAATGACCCATATTGCATCTTATTGCATCTTCAGAAAGACGCACCATGACAGGTATCCACTCTTTGGTTGGACTTCTGCTCTTGATCCTTGTGCAGAGCAGCTGGCAAATCCCCGAGCAAGACACAGAGGACAACTCCAGGTACTAGACCCTCTCCTGTGGTCAATTCTACTGATACGTTACACACTAGTGTTCTACTTCTGTTATCTATAGATCTTGTAGAATTAAACAATGCAAGACTGAATGATGACAAATGTGTCGACAATTTCAGCCTCTTGACAGAAGACACGCTTTACAACGAGCCAATGAAGAGACATTCAGAAGGCACCTTCTCCAATGACTACAGTAAATATCTGGAGTCACGGCGAGCACAGGACTTTGTTCAGTGGCTAATGAACTCTAAGAGGAGTGGGTAAGTTGCTCATATCAAGCTCAGTTACTTTTTGTAAGAGGGTGAGGTTCACTTTGATATTCTAATATCATGACGGTAGAAAATGTGTGTATCCAAAAGGTTTAATTAATTCAAGACTTTATAAATTGCTTCACTTGAACTGCTTGGATACTCCAAAGACTCAGTGATAATGTGAAAGGTTTGAAAATAACACCTCTGATCTTCAGTAATTTGAAATTAGGGACACATTCCTGTTACACCAAATATTTGTCAACAAACAGTACTAGATAGATAGATAGATAGATAGATAGATAGATAGATAGATAGATAGTCTTTATTGTTCCATAGGGATAATCATTTCCACATATCTTCCATCATCAAAACCGCATATAACATGTAACACATATCTTATCCACACAGCATATAAAAACATGTAACACATATTATCCCATCCACCTACTATCAACATCTGAATCCTTTCTGAAGTGTACCCTGTCGCCTGTCACTCAAAATCTCTTTCCATCACTTGTTCCAGTGGCCCGTCAAGACGCCACGCTGAAGGCACCTACACCAGCGACGTCAGCTCCTACCTTCAGGACCAGGCAGCGAAGGAGTTTGTGTCCTGGCTCAAGACGGGGAGGGGCAGGAGAGAGTAGCTGCACTCCACTCCGCTCCGCTCCGAGAGAGAAGCTCCCATCATCAGCAGTCCCAGCAGAGAGCACAGACCCCCTCCATAGGCCACCTGATCCGGACCCAATTTTATAAGACCAGTATTGTCACTGATCACTCCAATAAATTTGCTGATTGGAAAGCTCTGACCATCCTTCTGACTTGTGTGAATTCTGTCAGCCATTACACTACAATTGATTTGCCCAGTAGAGTGTTACACTGCTTTGGGTTTATTAGCACCTGATGCAACAAATCTAGTCTAGGGGCCAGTTTCCAGTGCACGGATTGAACCTAGTCCTAAACTAAAAGCTTTTTTTCTAATGGAAATTTCCATTGAAGTTCTCTTTTAGTCCAGGACTAGGTTTAATCCATGTGCTCTTTGTACATGGTACAAATGCAGTAATAGCCCAGTAATAGTGTATTTATTTTAACTGCATAGAGGGTCAAATGATGTTAATAATATGGGAGCATTTTTAACTACTGTAAGTTAGCAAGTTAGTGGTTAGTCATGTTCATTTTCCTGAAATTACAGATTTGATTATTCAGTTCATTATACAACATCCACTAAAACAAGACACTGGTGGCACATACAGTAATACAATTTGAGCACATGAGTCATCTAGTACAGTGGTTTTCAAAGTGGGGGCCGGGGCCAGGGTTGCCTCAGCAATTTGGAAGGAAAAATAAAAGCAATAAATAAATACATTTGAAAAATGTTAAATATACTTATTACTATGAGGGTTGTTATACAATGCCATAATAATAATGTGTTGCATATCTGAACATTATATTTTCCATGATAATGACTGGGAATAATAGTAGAGTGATAGCTCTCATATAGCAGAAAGCCCAAATGCAATTTTTACACATTGTATGCTCCATCGCTTGCTTGTGGCTATAAATAATTATTAGGATTAGCTTAATGTATTTTTACATTTGCCGTAGTATTGTCGATGGGTTTAATAACACACCAAGGGGGTCCTTGAACAGAACCTAGTGGTATTTGTCATGGAAAGGTTTGGGAACCCCTGATTTAGTAGATACATTTGTAACAGGACAACACTGTTCAAAAGAGCTTGAAACAAAAGCCACTTAGTTGGGCCAATGCCCACATCATCAAGGAGTAGAGAACACTTTTTAAGCCCTCTTCAGTAAGAACAGGTCTGTGCTGTCGCTTTAGTTTCACTCTCCCTGATGGCTTTGGTGCACTGCAGAGCAAACGGATGCTGAACAACATTACCGGAGAAAACCTGTCACGCAACATGTGACCGAGTATGGATGAATGATCAGGTGATGGGAAGTGGTACCACAAACACAGAAGTATGGATGTGAGTGCGCGCACACGCACACACACACACACACACACACACACACACACACACACACACACACACACAATGGATACTAGCCAGTGGGCCAGCATGCTTTGGGAGTGAGGATTCTCTGAGCTGTCAGTTGATGTGTTTACCCATCTGGCGATACAAATTCTTCTTATTCACATATCACTGTCACTTCCAGAACCATCTCTGTTTATGTTATTGATGTTCATCATTCAAATCACGTAGGGTCTGCCTTGATACATTTTCCATTGTGCAATCCAATCACTCCAGGAGGAGTCAACATTCAGTTGGAAGTAATACTAGCACTACCACTTCACACAATATTAATTGACAGTAGATCTCTGTTATGCCGTGGACCATACCAGCTGGAAAGTCACCCATGACCAAAAGGGTTGAAAATTACTCACCACTGGCAACTGTCCATCCTAAAGCTTTGTTAAATAAATGACAGCCTTGTGAAGTGAAGAGTGGTGGTAGTGTAGTGCTTAAGAAGCTGGGCTAGCATGCAGTAGCTTGAATGTTGTCGGTTCAATTCCCAGCTTACACTGTTGTGCCCTTGAACAAGGCACTTAACTTAACCCTTAACTTAAAGTTGCTCCAGGGACAATGTGATCCCTTGTAATATAGAGCTGACATATGTAAGTCACTTTGGTCAATAAGTGTCTGCTAAATGTAAAGTGTGACATTTGTGCAAACTCTTACTGTTAGAAGAAGGGATTCTTTTATTTTTAGGGCAGCATCATGAGTGAGATGTTGCAGGATCACTGTACACACATGCGTCGAGTGAAGACTCTCACAAAGGAAATAAATTACATCAGTTTATTTCATACCACATTTTACACATTTAATAAATACTGTAACATTAAGACTAAATCAATAATAACTTTACATTTCATTTAATAGATTCTAGTTCATTAAATCCCCCACCAAAAAAAAAGATAAAACAAATGACTTTAAACGCAGATATTGGCAGACACAAATCAAAATGATTACACAAGTGACTGAAGATAAATGTATCATTGATTGGTATCATCAATACCAGCTTTTCATGGAATACCTTCCTGGATCTCATCAAATCATGAATCACCAGGCCCAATTTTATGAGATGAGTAAGAAAGAATCAGTCTATAAAACACATACAACACAAGCTTACAATGTTCATAATATGTGGTATGTGAGTGTTACTATTAAAACATAAATAAAATCATGTTACAGGTTTATATTTATTGTGCAAAGTAATCTGTCTCATCCAAAAATAATCTAGAAATAATTTGATCTGCCCTTCTAAAGTACTATTGCATTTGTTTCTAAATTTGGCTATACTTTAATTTGCCGCTCACTAGACATTTCAAGTACAACCTTGGCCTTTATTGATTAATCATTCATTTATTAGATGCAACTTTCTGCAACACAACCTTGGCAATAGGCAGAGAGTACAATCATCTCTGAGAAGCTTTGTTTCTCACTACGCAAAACTCTACATGATATGTAAGCGTGTTCTGTGTGTTGATGATAGTGGTGCACTGATAAATACTTATGTAGAGATAGGATTTTTATTTTTCACCATGAAAGCAGTCTAGACTTTGGCATGAGGTCAACGAATGTGCGTGCCGTGATAAGTGATGAATCTCTTTGATAGATCTTCAGTAAGATATATACAATCAAGACAGGAATAAGCAGCCACTTCAATGTGCATGAGATGAATTGGCATGTAGTGCAGATGATATCTATCCATTTTTCAATAAAATATTTATCTCATTACAAAGAAACAAGAGTTTAGCATCTCTTCTCTAAATACTGAGAAAATATTATAATTAATACTTTAAAATATATATTAATTTTTCTTTTCTCTATGAACAGCGAGTATGTTTGACAATGTAAATAGCTCCATGCATATGGCCTTAGTTTTGGCAGTAGTTGTGTATATGATACGTTTTGAACACTAATTGCTTTTCCTGCTTAAATCTACAGCATCTATTGTTCAACATTGATTAACACTTTGAAGAATACAGAGAGATTTATGTGTTTTCCAAAAATACAAAACATACAAAATACATAAGGTTGTCAATGAAAACAAAGGTTGCTTTTAAAATAGTCTCTTCTTGTGATTCAGACTTTCTCATTCAATTCCAGGTTCACAGACAAAGCAGACCCCACCAACACATCTCCTTGGCTGCTGGTACTCAATTACATGTATAAACACTAGTAAATAAATCATAATGACGGTGTCTCTGTTGTTTTCAATTTGTCAAACAAATTATTTTCAGACATAACAGCTAAAATCTGTGCGACCCCTGTTGCACTGTACAGAAAATGGATCTACGGGACGGACACGAAGAGGAGTGGTAAAAGAGTGGCACCACATACTGGTGTGTGTGTGTGTGTGTGTGTGTGTGAGAGAGAGAGACACAGTGAAGGAGGGAAATGTCAGAGATTCGTCTCTTTGTCGTCGCAGCCCTTCTCCACGTCACGTTGCTTCTCTCCTTTTCTCACTGCTGTTGGATACGTTAGGAAGGGGAGAAGAGAGGCACATGGTGTTAGTTAACCCACACACTAAATTAGATAACCCACACACTAAATTAGTTAACCCACACACTAAATTAGCACTAAATTAGTTAACCCACCCACTAAATTAGTTAACCCACACACTAAATTTGCACTAAATTAGTTAACCCACACACTAAATTAGTTAACCCACCCACTAAATTAGTTAACCCACACACTAAATTAGCACTAAATTAGTTAACCCACACACTAAATTAGCACTAAATTAGTTAACCCACACACTAAATTAGTTAACCCACACACTAAATTAGCACTAAATTAGTTAACCCACCCACTAAATTAGTTAACCCACACACTAAATTAGCACTAAATTAGTTAACCGACACACTAAATTAGTTAACCCACACACTAAATTAGCACTAAATTAGTTAACCCACACACTAAATTAGCACTAAATTAGTTGACCCACACACTAAATTAGTTAACCCACACACTAAATTAGTTAACCCACACAATAAATTAGCACTAAATTAGTTAACCCACACACTAAATTAGCACTAAATTAGTTAACCCACCCACTAAATTAGTTAACCCACACACTAAATTTGCACTAAATTAGTTAACCCACACACTAAATTAGCACTAAATTAGTTAACCCACACACTAAATTAGTTAACCCACACACTAAATTAGCACTAAATTAGTTAACCCACCCACTAAATTAGTTAACCCACACACTAAATTAGCACTAAATTAGTTAACCCACCCACTAAATTAGCACTAAATTAGTTAACCGACACAGTAAATTAGTTAACCCACACACTAAATTAGCACTAAATTAGTTAACCCACACACTAAATTAGCACTAAATTAGTTAACCCACACACTAAATTAGTTAACCCACACACTAAATTAGCACTAAATTAGTTAACCCACCCACTAAATTAATTAACCCACACACTAAATTAGTTAACCCCCCCCCCACACACACACACACACACACAGACCAGGCTTGTGCAACATTTCAGAATTGAATTGAAACTGGCTCTTTAATTCCAATTCAATTCTTGAATTTCACTTGCATTTCAATTGAGGTAGCAAACAGGAAGCAGAATTGCAATTCGAATTGTGCACAACCCTGACACAGACACACACACACACTAAATTAGTTTACCCACCCACTAAATTGCACAGATGCTTTCATCCAAAGGTGAAAATGAGGAATAACATTTAACCTGGACAGCTAACAGGTTAATTGTAAGGTAAGTTATAGTCACACAACTAATAGGCAGGATAGACAAGGGAAGCACAAGACCACTGTGACAGTCAATGGAAAGTGAACTTTGAATTTAAACACGTCTATCACAGACTCACAGGGCTGTCATTCACATCCATTGCTGAGGACTGTAGAATGCTGCATGCTTACAGGACACAAAGCAAAGTAGCATCTGCATGCTGTGATGGCTCTGAGGATGATGGGTAGGTTCTGACTAACCACAAAGCACTCCACCACTAAGTGCTCCAGAATATCAAACACAGAATATCCAGGAACATTGTGGGTGGTAGCCGGCAGGTTTACATTGTGGGCCTACCCAATACCACAGCAAACAATGCAACGCTGTTTATCTTGGCAACCAGGCGTGAATGGAGGGCATAAACACTTCATCAGCAGTCCACTCCCATTCAACGTTTTATGATTGTCAACTCAGTTTTGTTTCAGAGGTGCAAAGATAAACAGTCCACAGGGGGAGCAGGAAAGGTGGAATAACCATGAACAAACAGCAGAGGTCACCAGAGCTTACCTTTGGGGATCAGCTTCTAAAGGTTAGGAATGGGAGCTTATGACAGAGATGGGACAGAGAGATTGGGTCAAATTAAAATGCGAGAGAGCAACCACCTCTGTGTGTGCTTCACCTCTGCAATCTAAGGGCTGAGCTACACCAGGCGCGTAACTGAAGCGTTCCGTTCGCGTTGCGTCTGCTGCAACAATTAGCTTCTATTATAATCAATGGAAGTAGCTACACCAGACGTGACAGTGGGGCGTACGTTCGAAAAAAATAGACCATTCATCTAAAATGGATTTTACGCGTCGCGAACGGAACGCTTCAGTTATGCGCCTGGTGTAGCTCATACCTAACAGCTGTCAATTTGTAAGGATGCTAAAAGCCTGTTTACTGGTTTCAAAATGCTAAACATCACAAAACTTTGCATGATGTAGAATCGAAACCTAGAATCAAAACGAGGATATAAAGTTACCCTTTCCGTCCTGTAATTGTGCACTGCAGCTTTAAGAGAGTCTAAGCATGGTTCTACATATATTTGTGTGGAAACACAGGAGTACCATAATACTCCCTTTCATGGCAGCTACATACTGCCATATTGTGTCTAGGTCACACAGTTAACATGAGGTCAACAAACATGCTACTCTAGCTGAAAAAGCTGAATTCTTCAACAAGGATGCTGTGACGAAACACTGATGTCATGTTGAATGGAGTACACTAGTCTACAATAGAGACATTATCCTTGTGTACACAGTAGAGGTGTACAGCTCAGTTCAATTATGCTCAACTATGGCAATCACATACATGACTTATAGAAAGTGTACAGTTGATTTATGCCAAGTCTTTGGCATATCTTTGCAAACTCTTATAGGGCCATGACTAACCACACAATAAACTTATCACCCAATAAACTTACTTATCAGCAAGCGAGTACATTTATATTATACTTCTTGAATTCTTGAGTTTTAATGAATTTCCTTAAAATAGTAATTATGAAAAAAGTTCTTAAGCTTGCATGTGTGAAATATTATTATGAAAAAATGTCATCTCGTTAAAAAAATCCATTAATTTAATGTACTTTTTAAGCATGCTTAGCATGTCCACAAGCTTGATAAACACATTCCCATTACCTTTTATTCTTAGAGTCTGAGTTCCACGTATTCCCAAAGGAGGATTTCGACATTGCATCTGAAATGTTTACTGTGGAAGGATCATCTCTAAAAGACACAAGAGAAATTGCTTTTTTGAACTGCTTAGTAATGGTGAAACTAAACAAACTTGAATGACAGTTGTTCTGATGTAGACGTTACTGAAAAACATTGTTGGATCATACTTGTAATGTCCCTCCAATGGCACTTGCACAACTCCTTCTTCCTCTCCCAGAATGCTCTGCTCCTCCTGGATAGATATGAAAAGAAAGTCATATCAGAGTCAATATATTCTGAAACTACCATGGAACGTGAAGCTCTCACACCATTTTAAGCAGATTGAGGGGGTGCAGTACATCATTTCACATGTGTCAATAACGCGTCTGATAAGAAGATAGATATGTAGTGAATCATG